>NW_026127197.1:45000-101408 GCF_022985175.1 Labeo rohita | reverse complement strand
AATTATTTCAGTAATTCAACTCAAACTCGTGTATTAAATAAATTCAATGCACACAGACTGAAGTAGTTTAAGTTTTTGGTTCTGTTAATTGTGATGATTTTGGCTCACATTTAACAACCCCCTCAACAAATCCTGCTGGAAAATGAAATCAGCATCTTTAAAAAGCTGGTCAGCAGAAGGAAGCATGAAGTGCTCTAAAATTTCTTGGTAAACGGGTGCAGTGATTTTGGTTTTCAAAAAACACAGTGGACCAACACCAGCAGATGACATTGCACCCCAAATCATCACAGACTGTGGAAACTTAACACTGGACTTCAAGCAACTTGGGCTATGAGCTTCTCCACCCTTCCTCCAGACTCTAGGACCTTGGTTTCCAAATGAAATACAAAACTTGCTCTCATCTGAAAAGAGGACTTTGGACCACTGGGCAACAGTCCATTTCTTCTTCTCCTTAGCCCAGGTAAGACACCTCTGACGTTGTCTGTGGTTCAGGAGTGGCTTAACAAGAGGAATACGACAACAGTAGCCAAATTCTTTGACATGTTTGTGTGTGGTGGCTCTTGATGCCTTGACCCCAGCCTCAGTCCATTCCTTGTGAAGTTCACCCAAATTCTTGAATCAGTTTTGCTTAACAAGCCTCTCAAGGCTGCGGTTCTCTCGGTTGGTTGTGCATCTTTTCTTCCACACTTTTTCCTTCCACTCAACTTTCTGTTTACATGCTTGGATACAGCACTCTGTGAACAGCCAGCTTCTTTGGAAATGAATTTTTGTGGCTTACCCTCCTTGTGAAGAGTGTCATTGATTTGTCTTCTGGACAACTGTCAGATCACTAGTCTTCCCCATGATTGTGTAGCCTAGTGAACCAAACTGAGAGACCATTTTGAAGGCTCAGGAAACCTTTGCAGGTGTTTTGAGTTGATTAGCTGATTGGCGTGTCACCATATTCTAATTTGTTGAGAGAGTGAATTGGTGGGTTTTTGTTAAATGTGAGCCAAAATCATCACAATTAAAAGAACCAAAGACTGACTACTTCAGTCTGTGTGCACTGAATTTTTTTAATACATGAGTTTCACAATTTGAGTTGAATTACTGAAATAAATTAACTTTTCCACGGCATTCTAATTTATATAGATGCACCTGTATATAATGATCAGTGGGAAGTATGCTAAATTTGATATTGTTCTCTCTTAACTTCCGATATCAGTCTATCTAAATTTTCTTTTTTTTTTTTTGATTGAAAGTCGTGAAAACACTATCGTGGAGTTTTTATTTTGTAATTTGAGCAAATGTGAGGGCAAAAAAGTATATTTATGGTACTCTCTCATTCACTGCTCACGATTTTACCCAACTATGACGACTTCCGCTATGAGAAACCTGGAAATGTGAGAAAGGCCCATATGTTTTCTTCTTCTTCTTCTTCTTCTTCTTCTTATTATTATTATTATTATTATTATTACGTAATTATGTACATATTAATACAAATATATACATATCACAACAGTAACAGAAAAAAATTGAAAAAGGGTATACAGATGAAGAAGAAAAAACTATACAAAAACAATGTACATAGGTAAAAGAAAGAACCAGGGATAAAAGAATTACAACATTTCATTAAAACAACATAGTGCTTCATAGGTCTTTTTAGCTTTTCTGTTTCTCATATTTTGCAAAGTAGAACCATATTGTTTGATTTCTTAATAAAATGTTCACAATTCAGCTTAGTATTGGTCCATTTCTTTACATAAATGTGATAAGTTCTAAGTAAAATAATTAACTGCATAAGGAAAGAAATTGTACTTTTAGAATCAATGGTATCTTGCACAAAGAAAAATATAACATCATACATTTCTGTTTGTATTAATGTTCCAAACATCCTAGAAATGAAGTTAGAGATATCTACCCAAAATAATCTTGAGTATACACATTGAAAGAAAAGATTAATCAAAGATTCTTCAACAACACCACAAAAATCATAAAAGCTGGGCCGGCCCAAGCCTTCAGGGGGCCCTAAGCAGAATTTTATTTGGGGGCCCCTCTGTGCCACCAATATGACTAATTATTGTCAATCCTTGATTATTCACACACTATAAATCTAACACACCCAATATAAATTTTATTTTTTTGTAGCTGTGTTGCTTACATCATACCAATGTTTTTACCCTTGCTATGATCTTTAATTGTAACAGTAGCAAACCCACAGGAGTAGTCAGGTGTTAATTTGCACTTTAACATTCAAAGTCTTGCAGTACCAGTTGGCATACTTAATGTGGTGTACTGAAAAGTAGCAAAATAAACTAGTAGACAATGCTCTTACTGTAAACACTTTAACCAGTTTTATTTATTTATTTATTTATTTTTTTGCAACATGTAAAAAGTGCAATACAATCAACTACAAATAAAATAAATAATAAAATATAAGGCTAACGTTAACCACTTTAATTACTTTTGGTCAGAAAATTTTGCAACATGTAAAAAGTGCAATACAATCAACTACAAATAAAATAAATAATATAATAAATAATAAAATATAAAGCTAAATAATACAAAAAAACTACAAATTAGTCAAATACAAACAGGGTATTTTTATATGAAAAGACAAACTAACTCAACTTTACATTCCACCTCAATATTCCACTTTCCTTAGAATTTGTGTTTTCATGCTTTTCTGGAGGCAGAAATGTATAAAATAACAGAATGTTATTTTAACAGAAAAGCTATTTCAACAACAATAACAACAGTTATTTTAACATCAACCTATGTGACACAGCACCGCAGCAAGCCATCTGTACACCTAAAACATTAAGACATAATGTTATAATAAGACCCCAAACGTAGGACAATGTAAGTAATGTTAAACTGCTATCTGTACCAAAGTTATAAAACAGAAGCTTATTTTTTATTATTAGCACCAAGTTTATGAAACAGAAGCTTATTTTTATTACAAAAATATAATCTAGGAAAGTTATTTTTACACAGAATGCAAAAACCTGAATCTTAATCCAGCTAATATGTTGTATTATAATATATTAATATTGCAAATCTTAAATTTGCGGATGTTAAATAAAACATTAACTTTCTTGTTTGCTTAATTAACTAGCCAGCTAACGTTAGCTTGCAATTTAGCCTCGTTTAGTTTATACTCATTTTTTTTAACTTACCTTTATCTTGCTGTTTTTTCTCTTCCTCTGATTTCTTCCGTTTTCTTTTTTCTGCACCAGAAAGATATGTCCTTTTTTGTGACATTGTTAATCGTTTTGCTGCAGTGACGCTGCTTCTTCAATTAATTTAAATTACCTCAGTCAGGCATCGTATGGCTGTCATACTCCAACTGTGCATGCATCCTGCAGGAGCCAGTTAAAATAATATTGCGTTGTTTTTTTAATTGAATAATGGATTTCATTACCAATATGATATTTTTTTTTTTAAAAAATTGAATAATGGATTTCATTACCAATATGATATCCATTGAAATATTATACATATATAAATAAAAAATAAAAATAAAAAAACGATGTAAGTTTTAACAATAATAATAATTCTTTGACAGGCTAAATTCAGTTCTGTGTAATATTTGAAACCAGTGTTTCTCAACAGGGGCGGTACCGCCCCCCAGTGGGCGTTCAGAGAGCATCGGGGGCACTACAAGCAATATTTTTGAAAGGGTACACTCTAAAAACAAATGGTGCTATATAGCACTAAAAGTGGTTCTTTGGCTCGTAATCAGGGGAACCACCGCTATTTTAAAAGGTATTTTTTTTTTTTACAACCTGTTTAAAAAAAAAAAAAAAAGTTTTTCACCTAGGCACACATAGACATCAAGAGCCAGCCCATGAATCTCAACAATGGTGACAAACGGCATATTCAGATAAACAGATCAACTCTGAACTCTCATAATTTATTCATGCCGCAATGCATGATGGGAGTCACGGATGAGTTCTGATTGGCTACAAAGTGCTTTTTGATGGTCACCGTTGTTGTGATTCTCACACTGATTCTTCATGTCTGTGTGTCTAAATTAAGATAAACTTTTTTTCATCATCTGTCTGATTATGGCAAAACTGATTGATCTTTTGTTCAGTTTTTTTTTTGTAATCTGTAAGGAAATTCTATGTCAAATACTCAAGTCACTATATGATGATTAAGTTAACCACAGTCAATGCCATCTTATTGACTTTTGCTCTTTGCTTGTCTGGCTGTTATAACTCAGTAATTGCAGCCAAACAAAATCTAGTATTAAAGATTTAAGGGTCAAGAGCCCAACTAATGCAAACACTGACCACTATAATGGTTGCTTAAAAATTTTGGTTTTCTCCTTTGGTGATTCTGCTTATTAACATCAGGTGTCTTCAATAATGATCAATCATCACTTCGTTAATCACCTAATTATCTCGTTAACTTCAACACTGCTTCAGTGTTTATATGTGTCATGTTGTATATGTGTTTATATGATTTTGCTGTGTATAGCATTTTATTACTTCAACAAAAATGGTGCTCAATAGAAACAATCATAGGGGCTTGTATTATTACAATAGTAGTAAATATATTTACTACAATGGCAAAATGTCTTGAATCACTTTTATGCTTTTCTAAGGTCAAAAGGTCTTATGTGGGAAATATTTCCTTATGGGGGCCTTAGGGGCAAAAAGATCTTCAGGAAATACACTGTATGTTAATGTTGTTTTTAATCCTTTCCCCAACTGAAGAGTTTAAGAGAGAGTTAGAGATCCTTATTCAGAGGCTTAACAGGTTCTTTGTATGGCAGTGGTGCTATATAGCACCTTAACAACCCCAAAGAACCGCTGAAGAACCAGACAGGGGCTTGACCGGTTCTTTATACACTAACGGTGCTATATAGCACCACAATCACACCAAAGAACCGCTGAAGAACCGCTGAAGCACCATTTTTTTTCTGTGTGTAGCGCTGATCTGTTCTTGGGGGGCGTTTGGTTAAGACGAATTTAAACCAAAGATGCATGAGCTGAAACTTGCGAGAGAAAATGGTCTGCCACATCCTAACTAGACGGTGTCTCATTTTTTAGCAAACCACGCTGACAAAAAAAACAAAAACAAATTATATATATATATATATATATATTTGTATTTTATGTATTTAATATTCACAATCTACATTTAAGTTGGTCAGTGGAAACTTTGGAAATCTTTTCTTTGTACTTTTGTCACAAAATCTATGAAATATAGTAAAGTAGGGTTTACATTTCTTCCATTTTCATGAGTAAATGTGGTATATACCAACCAAAATAACAATGTCCACTATGTCAGAAAAATTCAGGGAATTCAATATATTCCCAAAAACATGGTATTTTCTAAAACTAAGGGATAAATATTAATTTGCACTGAAAGCTAATTGAAAACATCTAAACATATCACATCAGTGAAAAGGGTGTTCAAGAGTTCCAGGAATGGAAGAACAAACTAAAATCTCTTCTGTAAAAATGTCCCTGTGGATGTTCTAAACAGGAATTTTTGTTTAGTCTTTTAAATTTGAGGCAACAAGATATATCCGCATCTCAACAACACTGAAGCTGTAGCAATGAAAACTACCAACATGCTTATTATACTTATTTTTAAATAATTTACTGTAAAAAAAAAAAAAGTACTTCACTGTATTTTTTGATCAATTCAATGCATCCTTGAAATAAAGTAATTTCCTAAAAATCATAATGACCCCATACATTTGAATTACTGTAAATATAGTATCAGTCCTGATTATAAACATAAAATAATAATAATCAACTTTAATATTCAGTGAGAACAATTAGACTACGATTTCTTTGATGGGGGCGGTGAGGGACCTGGATAATGGGTAGGGGGCGCTGGCCCAAAAAAGATTGAGAACCACTGTTTTAAACAATACCTCTTTTACTTTATTACTTATGAAAAACGTATTTGTTATTAACCATACTTTCTTCCACTCAATGTCGTCATATTTAGATGACCAAAAGACTGTTGAGCATGGCACATAATTCTTCTTTAACACATTTCTAATATATCTTATTACTGCATTTATCTTTAATATCACCAATAAACTTCATATCACAAGTCAATGGTTGTTGGTCAGCATTAATGGAATGTGCGGAGTTCCGTAATAATGAAACAACTTTACTTGTTACATATTTGTTCTTTTCCTGTTCTCTCTCTCTCTCTCTCTCTCTCTCTCTCTCTCTCTCTCTCTCTCTCTCTCTCTCTCTCTCTCTCTCTCTCTCTCTCTCTCGCTCTCTCTCTCTCTCTCTCTCTCTCTCTCTGTTCCACCACTCCACTCACAAGGAGGAAGAAATGGCCACCACCTGACACCAATGATTGGCTGTGCCCACTGATTGGAGGATGAGAGAGAGCAGTTGAGATTTAAACAGCATTGCCAACACAGACCAGTGTGGTTGTGTGTGTGTGTGAAGGCCTGTTGTGAGGATTCTTCTGTTGCTTTTGGTGAACTATATTTTTGCTGAGTGTCTTGTGTCTTGTGTTAATTCACCTTGTTGTACATCTGTCCTTACAGCTAGAGAACCCAGTATTTGTTTGTAAGCCATCTTTGTTTGTATTCTGTTTGTGGTGAGGTCTTTAAGTTTTTTGTTAATTTAGACTGGGGTTAAGCACAGAGGGGGTGCCATTTTTCTTTCTGAACTTGTTTTCTCCTGTTTGTGTTAGTTAAGGAGTTAGGGTAGTTTGATGTATTTTTATTTCTTTTCTTTTGGTAGGTTAGTTAGTTTCTGTTACTAGTTAGATGTATTATGTTTGTTGTTTTGGCCTGAGCCCCATCTTGAAGCCTTTAAACCCTCTTGCCTCTTTACAATAAAAATACTAAGTTTTTCTTCATTTAAGCTGTAGAGTGGGTTTTCTCTGTTGTCAATTACTTTATTAAGGTTGTTGACTGATCCGCAGTGCTATCACACACACAACACCAACTTTTATTCGGTTACATACCTTCCCTCCCTAGACATAAAATGGGGGGTGTAACATGCATCAAAAATAACAGCATAATCTTTTGGTTTCACAGAAGTTTTAAATTTTTTTTTTTAAGGAATTCTGAGTATGATAAAAGCAAACCATGTTCATTATGCAACAGACTACTGATAAATATTCCATTGTCATACCATGACTGATTAAAGATTCAGAAAAATTAAAGAACAAAATTCCATTTTAAAAGAAAATTAATTATAATTAATAAGAATTAAACAAAATTGGGGTAGAAAACATTTTTCATATGTTAGAGAAATGATTTATGCAAAATGTGTCATTTTTAAGACTTTAGCAAGATTAAAATCTCCTTAAAAATGTGTTGAATTTGATTTAAATTACTTTTAAGCTATTAGCACAAAATAACATAATTATAATAATTAATTAATTAATAAAAAAAATATTAATAATTATTGATATTGTTTATATATTTGTGATGTTAATATACTGATAAAGCATTACAAACATTAAATTATAATGTAGATTGACCTGATTTACTTTAATTGTTTTTAATTTTAATTGATTTATTTCTTAATAGAGCCATCTAGTGGTTTGCAGAGGAGTTGACAAGAAGAACTCACTAATAACTTTAGATAATGACTGTGTTTAAATATGATCACTTTTAAGTATTTTATTAGAGGCAAACAAAGAGCTCTCTCATATGGTTTCTTTATGAAAATTTGATGATTTTGTATTTTTGTTTTGTAGGGCTTCTTTTTTTCTGGTTGTTGTGCATTTTAGCTACAGTACTGAGCATCATACTCTTATCAGTAGAAGTAAAAGAATAGCCAAGGCGTGAGCTGTCATAACAATGTCACTTAAAAATAAAATGTCACTTTTCTGAGGTGGGATTGAGTTCATTTAACCAACATTAGCAGCAGTCAGAGTCCATTTTGGAATGGTGTCATGAAAAAGCAGTGTAGTATCCAATGGGAACGTGATATATGCCATAAAAAACCTGATAAGCTCAGAATGGATATAATGAGGTTTTTATGCTTGTGTCAACATGGCCAAAAACTTGTTGTCACATTGGAGTTGTAGTTATAGTCTACAGAGAAGAATTATGTGTGTGTTCACGTGTGTTTACGTGTGTTCACGTGTGCTCACTTCAGGAATATAAAAGCTGAGGAAGACATGAGGAGAAATAAGTGACAGATTCAGAACTGGAATGGAGCTTCTTTTATTTCCCTTATATCCTCATTCTGCATTTCACAGTCCTTTGCCATGGTGCTGATTGAACTGAATAGTTGTTTTGTTTTGTTTTTGGCACTGTGAAATTATATTTTATCATTTTGCAAACATTATGGGAATGTTATTTTTGAATGCTCTCTAAAACAAATAGTATCACTTAAAAACACTAGACAAACATCCAACTAAAACATTTCAGAAATAATATGTTTCATGAATGATGGAGAAATAATTTTTTGTGCTAGTGTTTTGAGAACATTATTAAAGACCAGAGAACATTAAACAAACATTCTATTAATGTTGCTAGAAGAATATTACTAAACATACTAGAGGTTTATCAATACTAGAAGACAGTAATAAACATTAACATCTTGATTCAACATTTAAAATGTACATTTTTCTAAAGCTGCTATGAAACTGTGTATTGTGACAAGCGCTATACAAATAAACTTGACTTGACTGAGAGGCTGCGTTAGTGATCATACATGCAGCAAAGTTCAGTTAAAGTGAGTGAAGCAAAGTAGGTGACACATAGGCTATAGCATTATATATGTACCTTATACATTTATCAAAACACTAACATACCAGAGCCATCAGAATGATGCAGGTATGGATTCTCTGTCTGTTTGACCTTTCTCAAAGCCTCACATATGGTAGGAAGGAAACGGCCTCCATTCCCTGCTCCTCCTCTTCCTGTATCTGTGTTTCCCTTCTTCTGTCCATCATCCTGCATTTTATTTTACCATCTTTATGATGCCCTTTCTCCATCAATCTGTGGAAACTCCACAGATGTATCTGCCTGTATTTCATACGGATCTATAGACATTTATACACCTATTAGAGAAGATAATAAAATCAACATTTTGATAATGCAGCTCTGATAGAGAGGGATATTTCACCTATGTTTTTCAAAACTTGTTTGGCTTTATTTTTTAAGAAAGTAGGAGAGAATTTTCATTTTTCGGGTGAACTATGCCTTTAACGCTCCCAAGTCAAGCTCCAACTGATTAGAAACCACAGTAATACCAAAACATCCATGATATGAAACTTCCTTTTCCTCCCTAACTGCCTGCCATACAACTTTCTGCTTTTAGACTGAAGAAAACTACTATTCATGGAAGCTTAACACATACAAAAACAAAGCATGCTTTGCAAATAAATATGACATAAAAAGTCACAACTATGAGCTAGAAAGCTGAAATAATGACATAACATGTGGAAAGTGGACTTAGAAATAATCAAACTTTGCTATAATTATGACTTTTTAATCTCATTATTTACATCTCATAAATATGATTTAGTATGTCATAATTTATAAGAAAAGCATGCTTTAGTAATTCTTTACTAAAGATTATGTGGAAAAAGTGAAAATTATGACATACTAAGTCTTTTAAAATTATGATTTTAAAATAATTTATTATTATTGTTATGACTTGTTATGTTATATGTTCTTAATTTCATCATTTTAATTTTTTGTCAGAATTTCAACATTTTCTCCTAATTTATTTATTTTTTATTTCATGATTATGACATTTATGTCTTTTTATCTCATAATTTTGACTTATCTCATAATGTTGACATTTAATCTTATATATATGATTTTTTAATATCATATTTATGATTTACCAAACCATTTTTCTTATGCGGTGGAAATGTACATCCATGCTTGTTGATATAAATTAGATAAATAAAAACTAAATAAATGAAAACATGAAAGCTGTGTGAGTGATTCTTACACGAACCAGCACGTGGATATTTGCTAGATGTCTAAATATGCATCCTCAAATGCATCCACTTTAGTCAATCAGCGCCTCTGACAGTCATCATTATGCTGTAAAATGTTCTCTGCCTCACAAATGTATCTTGCCTTCTGGGGTTTGAGCTCAGCATGTGACTTTTATTACTAGCTACCTGCCCTGGCTACCATTTATGTAATTTGTGCAATTTCGTGTAAGTCACTGTGATAAGAAAGCGTCTGCAAGGATCACTGATGTAACTGTGCTTCCAAAGTCTCACACCCGCAGACGCAGAGACATCATGGGGTTCAAATTGAATGTTAGTAAGGAACAGTTAGACTGCCAGTTTCATACCGCACACATGAACCTGTTCGTTGCTAAAGAAAGAAACACTTTTGAACTAAAAAAAAAAAAATATTAAGTTATGAGAAGAACATTTGCATTTCAGTATGTATAAGGCAACATTAGATTCATTAAAACCAAAATTTCCACATCAATTGCAAAAAGCAGCTAAATTATTAGGGAAAATGCTTCAAAACTAATGACAGTATATGGAAAATATAGACATTTTCACAGAAATCTTTTTACAAAAAACACATTCTCAGTGAATCCAGTGGCAAAGTTGAACTGACACATTCAGTTTTGATCTGGTCTTGGACTAAAAGTTAAAGGAGATCCAGGTGCTACCTTAAAAAATATAAATACACTACCAGTCAAAAGTTTTTTTAATAATTTTTTAAGATTTTTAAAGTTTTTAAAGAAGTTTCTTCTGCTCACCAAGTCTGCATTTATTTGTTCCAAAGTACAGGATCAGGATTTTACTATTTAAAATAACTGTGATTTTAAAGCTGAATTTTTAGCATCATTACTCCAGTCACATGATCCTTCAGAAATCATTCTAATGTTCTGATTTGATGCTCAAAAAACATTTATTATTATTAATATGCTGAGTAGAATTTTTTTCAGGTTTCTTTGATGACTAGAAAGTTCAGAAGAATAGCATTTATCTGAAATAAAAATATATTGTAACATTATAAATGTCCTTTTCATCACTTTTGATTGAATGGTATAGTGTATAATGTTACAAAATCTTTTTTTATTTCAGATAAATGTTGATCTTTGGATCTTTCTATTCATCAAAGAATCCCAAAAAAAAGTTAAATATTGATAATAATAATAACAATAACAATAAATGTTTCTTGAACAGCAAATCAGCATATTAGATTGATTTCTGAAGGATCGTGTGACATTGAAGATTGGAGTAATGATGCTGAAAATGTAGCTTTGATCACAGAAATAAATTACACTTTGACTGGTAGTGTTCATTCCCTGTGATCTTAACTTACATAAGAGCTTTGTGAACTAATAAAAAACAAAGCATTTCTCTTTTACTGTATAGTAAACCTCATTTGCTATTAGGACTCTGCAAGTCTATATTGTGAAACTGGAATGCAGGCATACACACCCTTGTCATTTCTTACACCAGTAAAATATGCCTTTAAAATACGCAAACAATAGAGTTTTTCAGCAGTTTTGCACATTGGGCCATTCACCCTGGCAGTAAAGATTTACAATTGAGACATTTGATCCTTTCAAAAAAAGACGAATCACTGAAGAACCTACAATACTGAACACGAGAACTCCAAACACTCCAATAAAACCATCTGAGACACTTACTTTTAGAAAAACAAAAATTAAATATTAAAATCCAATAAGTAGCCTACACGATTGGAGGCAGCAGACAAGGGGTTCCAGCAGTGCTATACATCTTTTAATTTTCAGTACACATTGTCCAGATTAACACATTTCTGGTGCAAGTTTAGGCACATACATGAACAGTAGTGTGTTTTCAAAGGCGTAGGGATCGTAAAAAGACCATAAATTTTTACACTGCTACGTTTTCGTTGCGCGACAGTTTTATGATCTGTCACTTGCTTCAGCTGGGAATGATACCGACACATTAATAAACTTCCATATCAATAAATTCACTATTAGGAGTTCGTGCAACGGGCAGATCCAAGCATGACTAGAAGCGCAGGTCTGAAAAACAGAAACTCGTTTGTGCCGGTGACGTATGAAGTCCTCTGCTTTGAACCTGTTGCGCGCAGATGACCAGCCAAACCCACTTCACGGCGAGCGTGAGAAGAGAGCAGCACCTCTCCGCCTCAACCGAGCTGGTCAGTTCAACTATTTCAAAGAGAAAAAACACTACAAGTGTTTTGGGAGATTTATTAGATGCTTGAGAACAACTAGTTGCTTAAACGGTTGGATGTTTTAGTCACCCAAAGTTTTTTTTTTCCTCAAGGAAAAGAATGCGGATTCTGTGCGCACCGCAACATAAATTGTTGTGAACTCTTTTAAACTGGAATGGGGATGAAGGTGATGTGCTGGCTCTTGATGTTGGATCTTAGACAAAGAGACATTCAGTCATCTAATCCTTATTGATCACTGAAACGGGAAAGAAGAGTCTGATAAATTAGTGGAAGCGATCCTGAAACCCAGAGGATTATGCACTGCTTTTGAGGTACTATAGCTAATTAAATAATAAGGGTATATATTAACAGCTTAATTTTGTGTCTTGTTGATACTTTGCATTGCATTAAGTGGAAATGGTGGTGTTATCAACATGAATTCCAGCCATTTTCTTTTGAAAACTTTTTTTTCATGTAAGCTGCTTTGTTTGATATGAAGAATCTTATTGCAAACAGCAGTAAAATTTGCATTTTGTTAGCCTAATTTAAATATTGAAAACATTTTGTTAATTTGCCCATAAAGTCGCATTCTGTAGTTGCATTTCCATATATAAAGATATTATTTTATGATTATATTATTTTGTAATTAACTAGTTTCGATTCAAGCTATATTTCCTTGTACAGACATTCTATAAGGAATTTCCATGGGAAATTTTCGGGGCCCAACGATTATTTATTTATGTACTTAATTACTGTGATAAAAAAAATGTATTTATGATATGTAAAACTATAATAAAGTAAAAACCCTTGTCATACGCCGAATACTGATCGCAAGCGCTCGAACGGCGCACTGTTGCTATGGTTACTCGCTCAGCGAACGCGATTTAGAATTTTAAGTGAAAATTCGCATGCTGAATAATTCGTAACTTTTGTAATTACTGAAACGTTTGAAACAGAATACATATAAACTAATTTGACCTTTTGAGAATTATTAGACATTCAGACCAATCTGCACAAAGAGATTCTGCTCATCGGAGATGATTCATAAGCTGAGCAAGAGAGAA
Organism: Labeo rohita; assembly: GCF_022985175.1. Classification (NCBI taxonomy): domain Eukaryota; kingdom Metazoa; phylum Chordata; class Actinopteri; order Cypriniformes; family Cyprinidae; genus Labeo; species Labeo rohita. Next base: position 88,256 of record NW_026127197.1, on the reverse strand, counting down.
CACGGGCTCGTTATTAAATAAACCGTCTGTATAAATTGCAGCTGTCGTATAAGCAATAGAAATGGAAGATGGAAAATAAGTGGATGTGTCGGCACATCAACATGGCCTTTTTGGCACGGTCACGCACTTGCTAAATGAGAGCGTTTGGCACAAGACAAGTTAAATATTCACCGGCGCGGACGGTTCATATGAATTAGTGTCCACTGGACTGTTTGTACTCATAATAGTGACATCGTTACCCTTTGTTTCGATTTACGGTTCAGCGCATTTCTGAGGCTGTGCTTTATTTGTGCAATACATTGTGTCGCTCTGCTCACTTTGCACGCCTCATATCCAACGCGAGTGCCACTTAAAGTCAAGGTCATGCAATCCATTCAGACAACAACGCTCACATGCTTCATGTAGTGACAATGCAAATATGCATGTTTTTGAAACATAAATTAATTGGGAGAAATACACTTTTTTCCCAAAGAACCATTGAGGAATCTTTATTGTTAAGACTGAAAAAGCTGGTTGACTGTCTGTCTTTATGTTTTTTAAATATATTATCTGTTCTGAATTGGAAAGGTATTTCTTAGTCTAATGTATTTATGCCATGTTTCATTTTCTCAGAATTGTTCTGTTCATTTAAATATGACAATCAGTTTTAAATACATGATTAAGGCTTGTAAGAAAAATGTAAAAATAGAGCCCAATGCATTGTTTGAAGGAATTTTCCATACTAATTTTCTCAGATTTTGAATTACGCATTACATTGTGTAAAAGGAATGTCCAATAAACATATCCCATGAAGTCATTTCTCTATGGATTTCCTACAGTGTGTGAGTCAAGCATGCATGTTTAATTTCACGTTTTAAATATCATGCTGCTGAGATAACCCACTATTTTGCATTCTCATTTTGTTCTTTTCAGCACTTTGGTGACTCAAAAACCAGTGGTTCCTTGCCAAATCGGTCCCTGTATCTAAATATGGCAACCCAGGGGCCCTCGTGCAACACCTCAATCTCAGACTATGCAAACCAGTCCAATGAAATCACCAATATTTCCCTTCAGCTGAATGGTAGCTTGATGGCCGAGGAGGACAGCACAAAGGTCCTGGCCGTAGTCTACCTGGTGGTGTTCGTCGTGGGTTTGACGGGCAACTCTCTGGCCATTTTCGTAGTCCTGCGCTACACCAAAATGAAGACGGTCACCAACATGTACATCTTAAACTTGGCAGTGGCCGACGAGCTGTACATCCTGGGACTTCCATTTCTCACCACCCACAATGTGCTCGGCTACTGGCCATTTGGCAACTTCCTCTGTCGTATTCTGATGTGGGCAGACTCAATCAGTCAATTTACTAGCACATTCTGTCTGACAGTAATGAGCATTGATCGCTATATGGCTGTGGTACATCCTATTCGCAGCACGAGGTGGCGGCGACCCAGTGTTGCCAAGGTGATAAATAGCATGGTATGGGCACTGTCCTGTCTGCTGACACTGCCAGTCATCATTTACTGTGACGTTCAGCCGGAGCTCAACACCTGCAACCTGAGCTGGCCTGAACCGCGTGACGTGTGGTCGACAGCTTTCATTCTCTACACCGCCATACTAGGTTTCTTCTGCCCACTTCTGGTCATCTGCCTGTGTTACCTGCTCATTGTAATCAAGGTAAAGTCCGCCGGTGCACGAGCAGGACTCTCTAAACGCCGCAGGTCTGAGAAGAAAGTGACAAGAATGGTGGTGATCATCGTGGTGGTGTTCGTCTTTTGCTGGCTGCCGTTCTTCATCCTCAACATCCTCAACCTGATCAGCACCCTCCCAGAGAATGGCCTTGTCACCGGCGTCTACTTTCTCACTGTCATCCTGACCTACGTCAACAGCTGCGCCAATCCGCTGCTCTACGGCTTTCTTTCGGACAACTTCAAGCGGAGCTTCCAGCAAGTGCTGTGCATCCACAGGGTCAACGGGGTCAGCGACGGTCAACCTGGTCATGCACGCCTCAGCAGGAACCAACAGAATGAGGCCTTCTTTCCTCCAAGGAGCTTTGATTTCAACGACCATGTCCAGAGCTATCAAGTAAGAGCTTTTTATTTAATATAGTATTATTATGTTTCTAAAACACCTTCTTAACATCTTTTAAAGCAGCACAGGCTGTAGATAGTAGAGAATGTTCAATCTTAATACTTAGATTTTTCATATCTTCACTCATCTTGTGGACAATTTATGCTTCTTTGTAATGTATTTGTAACCTTTACTAAAACCAGCATTGAAATTTGTTTCTCTAAGGCCTTCAGTGATAGCACTATGACTATAGGCTGGAATACACTACACCACTTTCAAAATCTGAACAGATTTTTAAAACACTAGGCATCATACATTTTTACCAGGCTGCCTTTTTTAAGTTAGTAACTAGAAAAAACTTTATTCAACTTGAAATGTTAAATTATCAGTGACTTTAAATATTTGTTGAATCAACTTAACAAGTTTATACAAAAAGTTGTTACTTTGTGCTAACATTTGAAGTTGAATAAACTTATTAAAGTTGACTGAACATATTAAATATGTTTAATATATTCCAGCTGACTGGAACAAAGTCTGTGTTTAAAATTCAGAAGCAGTTTAGGCATCATAAATTTACCGATAGCGATTATTTATGGAATCTGTCAATTTAACACTACACATTATCAGACTTTAAAGTCGTTCTGTTCACAACAAACACACACAGAAATGTGTTAAAACCAGCCCAAGATGTTTGACAAATGAAAATAATATGTGGAGTATATATGTTTAATATACTCCAACTGGGTGGAACCAAAGTCTGAAGCTAAAAAATCAGAAGCTGTTATCATCATACACTGCCTGATTATTTATGGAATCTGTCAACTTAAATCTACAGACTGCAGGGTTGTCAGGTTTTCAAAACAAACCCTGCCCAATTGCTACTTAAAACCAGCCCAAAAGTAGCCCAATCGCGTTTCGAGGGCGGGTCCACAGTAAATTAGCGGAAAATCGGGGCAAAAATTTTTTCAGTGTATTCCAGGCTTAAACAGGGAAGGGTGCTCATTAATCATGGTCATAAATATCAGGCTTATCAGAGCAAACAGCAAAGAACATCATAAAAAGACCATCACTAAATCTTCTTGCATCAAACAGGTCTGACCCATCACACCTTAGTCATCAGTTTATGAAACACTATCCTCATAGTGATATAGAACCATAAACACAAAACAGCCAAGTATATGTTTCTTTCTCACACCGTGTCTACACCGGACGCGAGCGGTGTGACGCGACGCGACAAAAGACAGTCAAACCCCATTATGACCCATTATGAAATAGTGGTGTTGTCTACACTGGATGCGGCGCGGAGCGACGCGACTCGACTCAACAAAGTAAACTCAAGCCTCGTTCTATTTATGACATACTGACACAAAGTTTAAATTATTTGCAAGGGTCGTTTTGTTACAGTATATACAGCCTTTAGATGTTGCAGCGCGACCCAACGGCGTAGACAAGGTGACAGGCAGCGCCAACATTCTAATTAGAATACATTTAGAATGTTGAGAAACATGGAAGTTTGAACTTTAGAACCTTAATAAGCTATATATTTTTTAAATGGTCACTATTGCACTTTGGACCCTGTTCTGTAGGCCTTTGTATATTCCCTTAAAAGAAAAGAAAATGCAGATTACATCTGAACTGCATTTGAAGAATATTCTTAGAATAGTTGAGGCTAAACACTTTATTCTTTCTGTTATTGTGCTTTCTGAAAACCTGCACCAACTTTTTCCATTTCAGTCCATTGGTTTGGAGGCCGAACCCTGTGCCAAAACGGAAATCAACCAACATGGACCACAAGTGAGCAGCCAGTCCATATAGAAGTTGAAAGTTGGCTGGATTTTTTTTCTCCCCCCTTTTTGTTCTGTTCGAGTCAGTCATCCAATTTATGTCAATATGACGTGACTTGTGGTCAAAACATATGGCTTTATAAAGTTATTGTTGTCTGTTTCTAGATCAAACACTTTATGGTGAACAAAGACAATACATTTCCATATAAAAATCAATCTTCAATGAGAAGATATCAGTGATGTTATATATGATTGTAAATATGTATTATAATGGCAAATGCCTCATCATTTTGTTCAGCATGACTGAATGAAACTGGAAAACTGTTCATCCACAACCTTTGGACCAGTTTGGACAGTTGAGAGAGAAAGTGGCATCTGCTGTTACATGTTGATGGATCATTGCTAATTTGGTGGTGGTTCTGAACATTTTTACTCTCGAACAAGCTCTCTTGGTGGATGTCTGGATTTCAAAGCAGAGTAATACACAAAACCCAGACGTACATTTTTCATAGCATTTGGTGGAAATGCCAAACAGGCTATTTATTAAAGGCAGAATGTCTTTACACAAACCTGTTTATGATGGATGAAGATGTTTCATAGTTGGAGCTGAAGCAATGGCCCAGTCATCCTGAGAGTAGGAAGGAGCTGCACAGGCAGAAACCGAGATGTTCTTTCTTTAGTTTGGGTTGTTAAGGTGTACCTGTATTATGCTACCTTAGTCTTGATGTTGTTTGTATCTTTCCTAATAAACCTGAGCTACGGGATTACAGTAAGTTGAAACATGGGGATCATGTAATATTACTGTAGCAAAAGACATGCATGTTATTTGATTTATGTACTGTATATAGTAAACAAAGCTGTAAAGTTACCTGCTTTAAACAGAGGTCCAGGCAAAATGGTAGGAGGGGCTTATTTATGTAAACCTGTCAATCACGCTGTTCACAGTGCTGTAAGTACATAACCAAGGATTCAAAAAATACCTCCATCTGTTAACACGTCATAACTTGTTTGAGTTCGTTTTTTAATTGTAGACAGATTTTGTTTTATTCCAGATTCACCTTTACATCATCAGATTCCTTATTTGTGTTCAGGGCCAGAAGGTCAGCAGACTTTTCCGTACTTTATTGGCTTTAGATTTACAGAGACTGTACTCATTAATAGACACTTCTGTATATGGGCCAGTTTAGCCAATTTTCAACTATAACCCCTGGGAAAGTATGAAGGAAAACAAAGAGGCACGCATAAGGGAGAATACTCACAAGATAAGTGTACGGACAAAATGTTACATGGACAAGACAGTGAACATAAGCAAATGATGTTTCTTCATCAGAACAGATTTAGAAGTGAAAAATGTAGCATTACATCACTTGCTCACCAATGGTTGCGAATGGGTGCCGTCAGAATGAGTGTCCCAACAGTTGATAAAAACATCACAGTAATCCACAAGTAATTCACAAATAAAAAGTTTGTGTTTGAAAGTTTATAAATAAAGAGGAAGCAATATTATGGATAGACTTGTATTTTACCTGGAAGCAATGTTTTGAAGTTAAAAATATCTTGATGTATTTGTTTTGTTACAAAACATCGCTTTTCTGTTCACAAGACGTTAATTGATGGACTGGAATCATGAGCATTACTTGTGAATTATTGTGATGTTTTTATCAGCTGGACTCTGATTCTGACTTATTTAGCAAGTGATGTAATGCTACATTTCACCAAATCTGTTCTGACAAAAAGAAAAAAACTCATCTACATCTAAGATGGCCTGAGGGTGAGTACATTTCCTGCTGATTTTCATTTTCGGATGAGCTATTTCTCTGAGAATAACTCAGAGTTTGTATTTTCTCCAAATAAAGAAACTGATTCCGCTGCATGATCAGTTCTGGTTTTACGTTATATCATCATCCAAGTCAGCAGAAGGATTCATTGCGTTTTGCTAAAAAAGCACACTGATCCTTTTCACTTCTTTTCTAAAATTCTATGCTGAAATGATTCAAAATGCTTAAAAAAAAAAAAAAGCAATCTGTAAGAAAGTTCAACAACTGCAAGACATTTCTATTAAATGGTTACTGTTGCACTTTGGACTCTGTAACAGTACTGAAGGCATGCAATACCGTGCCCTTTCTGGCACGCAGGCAAATTCCTGCAAACCTATAGATCGTACCGTCTTTACAAGTGCACCTTTTACTCTTTCATTTTTTCCCTCTCTTAAAATGTTTCATTAGGCCGATTAATGTTCCTCCGAATCACTGTTTATTGTTGATGTACCATCAACAGGTTCTGGCCGTTATTTTTTTCTGGTCATATGCTTTCCAGTGTTTGTTTTGAGTTCAGTCACTCATTTACCACTAGGTTTAGCGGATTTGTCAATGTTAGAACCAGCCACAGCCCTGACAAACCAGTTTCAACACTGTGTCGTTCTGCTCTCTACCTCTTTGTCAACACATCTCTCAATTTTGCCGTCTCTACCCGTATGTTGATGTTGTTTACTGACAAACCCTCTCTCAGGGTGCAGGAGAGTGTTGCAAGTGTCACTTGTCCTTTTTCTATACGTCCAAACCTGCTGTTTGCAAACACTCAATGTCAAAGCAGAGGACAGTACCCAGCATGCACTGAAACAAGTGCTTTAAATTGATATAATCTGTATCAGTTCCACAAATCAGTAAAGATGCATCAACATCATTATTCCTCTACGTTTTTAGTAAAATAATTCTGTCAGAAAATGATTTATTCCCAGAAGTAATGAAATTATTTTTAAGTGACCAAATTAGTGATTCTGTGCACTCACATGATTCATATGATCATTTTTGCATAACCCCCACAAGCCTGCTAACTAATAACACAGCAGCATTCCAAACAGTCATTTCCTAGCAGTTAAAATAGAAAATGTCATACTGTTTAATGTTGCCCCTTTCTCAAAAACACATAAAATTACACTTAAATTCAACGCTAAATTTACATTCAACATTCACTCTCCCCATTGAGTCCCATACAAAGCGTGCTGGGAATTACAGATCCCCTGCTCAGTTTCAGTTCGAACTCAAAATGATACATCTAGCCCCAACAGAAATTGTGTCCTGTGGACTAAATGCGAAAAGATTAAGTTAAGCACTCCAAAACATTAACTTATCACGTACACATAGTAAAACAAATCTCTGATGTATTTTCCCTTTACATATCTCTGTGTGAAGTGTTGTTGTTGGTTAGTCCTGTGGTGACATAATCTGTGAAATTAAGTGTTGCTGTGTGAAGCAGAACAGAGAGACTGTGTTGTTTATATGGCCGAATGAATCACTTACTACCAAATGAATAAACAGTCAATCCATCAACAGCAGATGTGAAACACAGATTTAAGAAATAGTTCAATCAAAAAATGAAAATCTGCCGAAACTTTTCTCACCCTCAGGCCATCTAAGATTAAGATTTGTTTTTATAGGTTGTTTCTTCATCAGAGCAGATTTGGAGAGATTCAGTGGATCCTTTGAATGGATGCCGTCAGAATTGGAGAGTTCAAACAGCTGATAAAAACAGTTTAAACTACCATAAAATATTTTACTATTTAACTGTTTTCTGTTTAAATGCATTTTAAAATGTAATTTATTCCTGTGATCAAAGCTAAATTTTCAACATCATTACTCCAGTCTTCAGTGTCACATGATCCTTTCAGAAATCAGTCTAATATGCTGATTTTCTAATTAAGAAACATTTGTTATTATTATTATTATTATTATTATTATTATTATTATCAATATTTAAAACAGTTGAGTACTTTTTTCATGATTCTTTAATAAATAGAAAGATCCAAAGATCTCTTTTTATAGAAATGAATTATAGAAATTAATACTTTTATTTAGCAAAGATGCTTTAAATTGATCAAAAGTGATGATAAAGACATTTATAGTGTAACATTTCTTTTTTATTATTATTTCAGATAAATACTGTTCTTCTTAACTTTCTATTCCTCAAAGAAGCCTGAAAAAATTCTACTCAGCTGTTTTCAACATAACAACAATAACAGACTTTTTTTGAGCAGCAAATCAGAATATTTAAATTATTTCTGAAGGATCATGTGATGCTAAAAATTCAGCTTTGAAATCACAGGAATAAATTACATTTAAAATATATTCACATTTACTGTTTTGCTGTTATTTGGATCAAATAAATGCAGGCTTGGTGAGCAGAAGAAACTTATTCAAAAACATTAAAAATCTTACTGTTCAAAAACTTTTGACTGGTAGTGTGCTCCTTACAAACACGCAGCTTTTCACAAGAAGTTAATTGATGGACTGGAGTGGTGTGGATTCTTGTGAAGTTTTTATCAGCAGTTTGGACTCTCACTCTAACGGCACCCATTCATTGCAGAGGATCCACTGGTGAGCAAGTGGTCTAAGGCTAAATTTCTCCAAATCTGTTCTGATGAAGGAACAAACTCATCTACATCTTGGCCTCAGGGTGAGTACATTTTTTGGGTGAACTATTTCTTTAAGAATAGCTTAAAGTTTAAAAAGTGGCTTAAAAAAGGAAATGATGAAAAATGCAAAGCTTACAGATGTAATAAAGCTGGTGAATGTGAACTCTCTTTAAAGTAGACGAGGAAACGCCCTGCAAGAGAAAACTGCATTTTGTTATCCGAACCCTCTTACACACAAAGGAAGTAAAAACAGCGCTGCTCAGACTCCTGCAAGTCCAGTTGTAGTTGAACTGGTTAATTTAGTGATGTGTTAAGCCCCATTGATAATGCAATTCCAAGTACCATTCAACAATTAAGACATTTTACCTTCCCTTCATTTCATTTGAACAGAAATGGGATTGTAAGTAATTTCAGGAAGCTGTTAGCAAATTGCGTTTGCCTGAATGGATTGAATCGGTAAACCAGTTGAGCCGTCTTACAACTGGCCTTTACCAAAATCACATTTGGCATTCGTTCTCATGCTGTCGGATTCACGGTGAACTTTACCTAAAGGTCAGAAGGCTGTATGTGTCTCAGGTTTCTGTTTCAGTATTTGTACAGAATATCTGATATATGCGTTTTTGACTCTACTAATCAAAGCAAAGGATCAAAGAAAAATTGTTTATTGTTTAAAAACATTTATGCAAATCGTTCTGAGAAAACTTTGCTGTTTTCCGAGCAGAACTCAAACCCATTAATAACAAAGTGGTGTATGAAGTCATACATCAATAAGCATGTCCTTCGAAAGCCATGGCACTTCCTGGAAACAATTTTCCCCTTTAGGAAATAATCCCATTACACTTCATCCTGCACTATTTGGCCAGTGCATTAAGGTCTACATACAAGTGATTAAATTGTTATGAAAAATGACTACTGCACGTTCAGGGTTGGAGGGGTTTGAAATAGAGCATTAGAGAGGTAAAAAAAGAACTAAATTATCAGCTGCAACAAGAGGTGCATCCACTTCAAACAAAGAGACTTCATATTTATTTCTGAAGTAAATGGTCTGACATGGAAAACAGGAAAGGAACGCTTTTGATCATTTGTGACCCTGGGCCATAAAACCAGTCATAAGTAACACGGGTGTATTTGTAGCAATAGCCAAAATACATTGTAGCAGTTTTTCTTTTATGCCTAAAATCATTAGGATATTAAGTAAAGATCATGATCCATGAAGATATTTAGCAAATTTCCTACCATAAATATACCAAAACTTAATTTTTGATTAGCAGAACTTCATTTGGCGTACTTTAAAGGTGATTTTCTCAGTACTTTGATTTTTTACACCCTCATATTCTAGATTTGCAAATAATTGTATCTCAGCCAAATATTGTCATATCCTAACAATCCTAATTATCTATTCAGCTTTCAGATGATATATCTTAATTTCAGAAAATTGACCCTAATGACTGATTTTATGGTCAAGGGTCACATTTCTTTTCCATTTCAGCAAGTACTGAAAGATAATATGCTACTGCTTTTCCCCAAATAAAATGTATTCAAGCAAGCAAATGTGTTAACATCCAACTGCAAGTCAAAACACTTGTCTGTTTACCACACTTACTATTTACACTGTAATGGAGCCTATATAAATGTAAGCAGAAAAATGTGTTGTATGTAAACATAACTATCTTTTCATGGACCTGAACGTGCAGTATCTGTTGATTTTATGTTTGTTGTGCTTGTAAGAAAAGTGATGTCTTATATGTGAGTTTTAGATGCAGAAAAATAAAGACAAAAAAAAAAAAAAAACTTTTTAATCAATATAAAATTATTATAACAGTTATGTGGTTTTGTTGTGTGCCCTTTACTATTTTAATTTAATTTAATTTAAATTCATTTTATTATTTTATTTTTTCACTTTAACACTGTAAACTAAATGTGCAATTAATTACACTGAATTGAATTTAAGCATTTCAAATGAGAATTGAAAGCTGTATATATAATTAATAACTCTGAATTTAATTTAATTTAATTTAAAGTGAGCACTGTAAACTGCATATGTAATAAAAAATAAACCTTAGCAGCTCACAGTAATTATCTGACAGTGACATCTAGTGGCCATCAGAAGATTAAAGTGGATACGTAATCGGTCAATGCAAATATGTTTTTTTTTTTTTTTGTTGTTGGTGGTGGTGGTGGTGGTGGTGGTTTTTATTGGGAACTTTAGGGAAGATGAAGAATTATAAATGTCAAATACGCAATTAACAGTTAAGGGATTAGAGACAGTAAAAGGTGTCAGATGGCCAATTAATTCTTATCTCTGACTTCACAACATAGCCTATTAATTGAACAATAACTGCTATACACATTCAGTTTGTTTCAAAGAATTGACGGAAGACGTTTGCCTCAGTGTGAGTTTCTGTGAAACTGAATATCTAGACTGATTATTCTCATACCACATGTAACGTTTACTGTTGCGTTAATGTTGTAGTGTTTAATTGTAATGCTATGTTAAAGGACACTAGGGGGCAGGAAAACACAGTGTTACGTAATTATTAGTTAACAGCAAGTAGTTAGACAAGTTTGGTGGACAAGTAATGTGTTCTACAGACACATCTGGACTGGAGTTATTATAAGAACATTATACCACATACATGTATGAAAGTCATATTAAATACATAAACATTTTAAAATACATCATATCTAGTGCTGATATAGAGTGTTTTCACGACGCTTCATTAGTTGGCTATATTGGTGGCACTGAATGTAGACAATGCCACTGAGCCAAACGAAACTCGCATATTTTGCTGATTATTGTTGCTGAAATGGTCAATTATTGTTATCTTTTTGGCTGTACTAATCAGTCGCACCAGGAAAATATTTGGAGTACTATAGACTGCCAAAAGTTATAACAAATCAAGGAGAAGAGTGTAAAAAACTGTCTGAGGAACAAAAGGCATTTTGGGTTGGCCAAACTGAACCAGGATTTCCAGGGCAAGAATCTTGATAACATTTGTGTTTGTGATCATCCTCTCCAGTCAGGTAGGTGAAATATTAGGCTAATATCTTAATTATTATTGCTCGTACGTATCTTTACCACCTATTAACTGTAGTTTGTCAAAATATTGTGCCCTTTCCTACTTACTAAGCTTTTCTGCTTTCTCTATGATTTAGAAGCTTCCATATGTTTTTTATTTCTGTGGTTTAGACAGCATACATTAGCAGAACAACATATTCAGTAGTACATTAAGAGTGCAATACAGCAATATCTTGTTTACATCTGAGTATTGCTGCACATCTGAGTAACTGACCAAATCGTGATGTAAGTGCAAATGCTCTATTCAGATCAAATATAAAATATTGGAAACATGACGACTGGAAAAGATCCAGGTGTAACATTTAATACATTTTGTGTGGCAAAATCTTCAAAGAGGAAGCGGCTTCAAAGAAAGGAAAGACAGTGTCAGTGAATGTAGTTTTGAATGTGTGTAGATGTGTTTTAGTTACAAGATCAAAGAATGACACCATACCCATGTCATAGTCCAGATCAACTCTCACACACTCAAGCTCCTGTTTAACAGGAAAACCAGACCGTTTGAACAGTCCATACTGCACACTCCAGATTCCGGTGTCAAAGAACTTGAGTCCCTTCCTTTGGTTCGATGCTGTAGTTACTCCAAGAATCCAGTATGAATTCCCTTTAACCTCCACATCCCAGCAGTGTATTCCTGAGTTATATCCCTCTGAACCCAGAACACAGAAACACTGATCAAATCTCTCCGGATTATCAGGAAGTGGTTGTTTGTTCCAGCGGTCTCTCACACTGGTCAGATCATCAGACAGGACGAGCCCTGGATGAGCCGTGTTTGGATCCAGAATCACAGGAGCTGTTGAGACACAATCAACCGGTGCTTTTATTCTAATGTTCATATAATGGATCAAGAGTGAACCGTACAATGATTATTAATTATGACACTTCTCCTAAATGTTCTAAAGATTACAGAATGTGTCATTTCCAGTGTATGTTTAAGAGCACAGATCTTCTTCAGACTCACTGTATTGGAGCCTGTCCAACAAATGTGTCCAGACTCTGAACGGCAGGTTGCCCAAGTAACGTGGCACATGAATTGAAGCTCCAGAAGGCGTCTGTGGATCCGGCTGTGAGATCTGAACTCTGGAAGAACATTCAGGAGTCAGAACTGCAGTGGCTTTGGCTTTAGAAGCAGCGAGACCAGAGACACTCACCTTTCCATTGTGACTGGAAACTTCTGCAGAACAAACACACAATTTATCAACAACAACAACTCAGTCAATCATTAACCAGTCAATCAATCCATTATCTGAAATCAGACCTTTAGAAAGCAGACATCATTGTCTTTCATTATCTCCTCTGTTTCTTTGATTTTGTGTGAAAGAGCTGAGATGTGTCTGTTGATCTCCTCCATTTTCTCCTGCATCATCAGCTTCTTTTGCTCCTCTTCTTTCCTCAGTGCAGTGATTGTAGCTTCTTCTTCATCTCTGAGAAACTGATGAAGCTTCTCAAACTGCTGTTTAATCTGATGCTCTGTGTGCTCAGCTTGAAACTGAAATCATACCACATTCACTTCAATTATCTCAATCAACACATTTTTTGTTACATGTCATTTTGAGTTAACATGCTTAGTTTACTGAATTTCTTATGCTTAGGGGGCAAACAGTAAATACAAGAGACAACCTCCATGTCTGAACAGTGTTCTGGTGCTGAGATACAGCTTCATGTTGCTATATGGTTGCTAGGGTGTGGCTACACAGTTTATTTAAAATGGTAAAAAAAATGGCATCCCTGTCTCCATGATGTTCTGATGTGGAGATATAGCCTATTCGTGTTTTTGTGAAGTTGCTAGCGTGCTCTATATGGTTGCTAGGATTTGACTATACAGTATATTGAGTGTAAATTTATAGAATATATGCCAAATCAAAAAGAGTCCAACCCTGTGTGAATCTGGTGCGCCAACATATATAGCGCAACTGCACTTATGGTGACCCGAGCTTGATTCCTGTCTCAAGGCCCTATGCTGATCCCGCTCCCCTCTCTACCCAGTACTTTCCTGTCATCTCTTCACTGTCCTGTCTCAATAATAAAATAACAAAAAATTTTGATGCAGAAATATGTATGAACGCTTTTCTTCGCAAGCACCGCTTAGTTTACAAAATTGTTTTACAAAGAAATCTGTGACATGCCTATAGATCGTTAAACATTTGTTGTTGTTGTTTTGAACTTCTATGTGACCCTGGACCAACCAGTCATATAGGTCAATTGAGAATTATACATAATCTGAAAGCTGAATAAATAAGCTTTCCACTGATGTATGGTTTGTTTGGATAGGACAATATTTGGCTGGGACTATTTGGAAATCTGGAATCTGGGGGTCAAAAAAAAAAAAAAAAAAGTTGTTCAATGATATTCTTAGCAATGCTATCTTCATAGCAAACTATCTTCATGGAACATGATCTTTACTTAATATCCTAATGATTTTTGGCATAAAAGAAAACTTGTTCATTTTGACCCATACAATATATTTTGGGCTATTGCCACACATTGTAACCTAAGATTGGTTTTGTGGTCCAGGCTCACATATATGATTACATATACTGCTGTTCATTTAAAATGAAGAGACAATTTAACCCTTTCACACGTGAGTTTAAAATATTCTAGCTGAGCCCCCAGAGTGAGTTTTTTTTTAGGCGACCGTTATTTAGAACGTATAGCCTTATTGTTTCCATGGCGACGCGTCGTGTTTGTCACCTGACACACCGCAGCCACAATAGCGCTGTATGACACATGTATCACTTTTATATAGTTTTCCCCTTTTTATTATTAATATTCACAAACGTGCCGACTGTATTATGAAATATCTGATATTCTGATTCTGAAATATGTGCAAGTAAATGTATTTGGAGGTTTAAACACTTTTATAATGAGCGTGTTAGTTGATCTATGCCGAGTGATGGGCGCCGCCATGTTAGTTCGCGCTGAATCCGAGCTGTGTGATTTACAAAACGCAAATCATCCTCTCCTCCCGAAAAACATTAAAGTAAGTCTCTGGTGAGCTTGGAGAAGAGCAGAGTAAACTTTATAGTTACCTACACAATGTATATATGATATCAATAAAACATGTCGTCAGATTACATTTGTAAGGATCATTATTGCCGCTTCCATAGACATCAGCCTGTATTTTGCTAACTATAAATGCATCGTTTTACTAGGACGTATGTGTATGTAAATGTCTGGAACCTAAAATAAGCATTATATGGTTGAAAACACTGAATAGTTGCGATAATATGACAAGCACTCAGCGCGTCCGATCTGGCTCAGAGCCAGCCAAAGCGCCAAAGCAGATTTGAATTCAGCAGCTGATCACGTGACGCGCTGAACGTTCGAATCACACCGGTGTGATCGTACGCTCCAGGGACCAGCCAAGAATGATCACACTGGTGTGATCGTACGCGTGAAAGGGTTAATGTGTCTTTATATCTTCCGCTCACATATGTTTTGACAGAAAAAAGTACAGATTTCCCTTTCAATGAAACTATGCTCATTCAAGAATGTGAATTTATTGTATGGTCCGAGCAAAAAAACATCATGCAAGTGTTCAAAATGCACAGCTGCCCTCTTTGGCTTGCTGCTAATGCTTTTAGAGTGAATTACGTAGCAAATTCCTAAATAACAGTGCGTCGTTTTGACTTTCAGTAATAGTAACGGTACGCATAAATTCGGCAAACTACGAGAGAAATATTCGTTTATCTCATAAATAATGATTTGCTTCGCTTCTGCACCCACAACTACCTTCTAACCAACATTTTTGGCACAATCCCTGTTGTTTAAACTGGGAAACAACTGATGACTGCGCGGTTTAATATTTGTTTGCACAATCGGCGGAAAAGGGCGTTTCTAGATTTTTTTTTTTTCAATCGAGCCGAATTCTGTTTAATTTGGGTTTTGGGGAAAAAACGAAAAAGGCAGTTTTCTAATTTATATGTTTATTAATTTATGTATACATAGTGATACCCCACTCCCCTTTCAAATAATTAATGGGACCGTTTCCTCACCTTGATGTGTTGAACTGTTTTCTCAAATTCCCCTTTAATATTTTCTTTGTGTTTAAGTTCCGCGTGTAAGGATTTTAGTGCTGTATCTAGCTTCTCCTAGAATTCACCAAAATTAAAATACATACACATAAAATACCAGGTGCTGAAAAAGTGCATGATATAACATCATACAAGTGATAATGAAGCAAAAATACATAGAGGAATTTTAATTTCTATTACCTTATATGATGGAACCACTTCAGTGATGGGTCTGAATTTGTGATTGTCGTGTGTTTGTGAATCTCTGCACACTAAACACACAGGCTGTTCGTCGTCCAGACAGAAGAGTTTGAGTTTCTCACTGTGTAAACTGCAGATCTCCTCAGACGTTGATGAAGGGCTCTCATTCCTCTCCTTCAGGAACGACTCACACAAGTTTTTTAACACAAGATTCGTTGGAGGATCATCTTTGGAGGATCTTCTCATGCAGATAGGACACTCCTGAATTTCCTTGGTTCTCCAGAACTGCTCAAGACACCCTTTACAAAAACTGTGACTACATGATAAAACAACAGGATCCTTGAAGATTTCATAACACACTGGACAATTAAGTTCTTCTTCAAATAGTGAATCCATCTTCACCGTTTGAGCTCCAACCATAAACTTTACTTTCACTTTCGGAATGATGCAATTAATGATGAATAGCCACGAGACTCACAAGTCTGTTCAGGAAAAAAGTCTTCTTAAAAAAATCCTTTTTAAAGAGTTTCACTTTCTTTTCAACTGATCACCTATATTTTTTGCTTTAGTCAAGACATATGGGTCTGTATGGCAGAAAGGAGTAAAAAAAAAAGTCTTGTAAAAGGGTGGAGTTTCTGATCATCTTTGGTTATGTTGGTAAGCAGATCAGAAACATCAGGATTTTTATCAGGCTAATGTGAACAAAATGCGTTGAAAATAAACAAATGAGAGGACACATGTTGATTAAAAAAAGACACAAGGCACTTTACTCGCTAATATGTATTATTTAATTTAACCAATAGGTGACAAATGAGCCCTATTTTATATAAGCAAATCAATGGATCATTGACTCACATGATTCATCAAAAAATAGAGTCGTTTACGACCTATAGCCTACAATGGGTGTGAACTGAAACGGTTTGTTTACGTAAAAGATTAGCATTGCAAATATATCCAGGCTCGCGTGGCTCATGATTCACTCTAGGCTACTAGAGAATGCGTTCATTTTAGAGTGCGGTTTGCACTTCATTTATGACTTATGAATAAAGTCTAAGTGGCAGTCTAAAATGAACAAACTCTCTACTAGAGTTAAAGTTTAGAAAATAAAGTGATTGTGTAGTTGTTGTGGCCAATTTAAACAATGTAAAAGAGAACTATAAAATAAATGTTGTAAAATGTGTAAATACATATAAAAAAACAGTACACACTGAAAGTGACATTTAACGTATGGTCAAAATCGATGATAGTGCTCACCTTGTCTCTGGTGTCTGTCTGTTGGGTATCCGTTACAGAACAAAATGAGGCAGGTCCACAGGAGTGTCAAATTCAGCTCATGGAAGGTCACAGTTCTGCTCCAACACACATACTTGTAGTTTTCAAGTAATCCTGAATACCTTGGATTACTTTGGTCCAGGTGCTTTTAATTAGGGTTGGAGCTAAACTCTGGAGGGAGGACAGTGCCCCATGGAGCTGCTCAAACTCCTTCGTCACAACCCTTTTCTGCCTGGATTACTGCTTCATGATGATTCAAAACTATCTTCTGGTATCTCATAACCAAATTCAGTGTTTTCAAGCTCACAGAAACATTGTAAAAGTTTACCTCATGGATGACGGAATATGAAAATAGATAATAAATCAGAACAGACAACTGGTTACGAAATATTAAATATTTATAAACAAATATATCACACCTACTTTAGCATTCTTACTGTCAATTAAAATTGGCATTAAACTACTCCAGTCATAAATGCTGTAATAAATTACAAAATCAGAATTAAATGTGATGAATGTAACTATTCAGAAATAAATAAATAAATAAATAAATAAATAAATAAATAAATAAATAAATAAAAACATTTTGTGATAATGAGAAAGTGACAGACAAGGCTATTTTGTGACATAACAGAATCCCCTTTAAATACAACAGAACATTAAATACTAACAGATCTCCCCTTATATTAATTGTGTGTGTGTGTGTGTGAGACAAAGCATGCTGGGAGCTAAACTAGCCTGACAAATTTGTACTTGAACAAATCAAATAATCTTACAGTAAGCTAAAAAGTGTGAGTTACTAATTCCCTAATTACTTAAGCCTACTTCACTAACAACCCCTCACTAATTACTCAAGCATTACCTTGTCAGCTTGGAGTAACTACTGGTCCATTATCTGGGTTGTTATCTTTATTATTATTCTGTGTTTAAGTTTGAAATAAACAGAACATACATGCACCCTTTGATAAAAGTAGTACCCATGTTCACACAGCAACAGAATATACGGTTGTCAGTACCGTATTTGAGTCCTTAATAAGGTTACGTTCACACACAGTGTGGTTATTTACGGGCGTGACAACCGTATTCTATAAACGGACTCACGCCCGTAAATTTTCAAGACTCACAACCGCATTCTTGGAAAAACATGCGCTGTGTGAATGAAACATGACTGGCCAACTATAGATGTCTGTCATGTTATTCAGTGCGAGAGAGCCGCTCTGCCGTACAAACGTGGGTCTACCGTGTGCTGAGTGCTTTAATTTGTAGTTTCGGTAACTTAGAGTGACGGAAAAATTAGCTGTGTGTCATCTGAAAGTTTTATATCCATGTCTCCACCGGAGCCGCTCCATCCCGTCAGTTTTGCGTTCTTCGCGTGGCTTAAATGCTCCGCTCCCCACTCAAAATTAAAAGCTGCTGTCAATTAATGATGATTTGATGGATGAACTCATGGCTAGATTGGATTTATGTCATGTCAGAAACTGGTAATACTTTCAGTCTTACGGACGTTGCCATATTTGATATTGCTTTGGTCTGTGTTGCTTGTAAGGAATACGGGCTTTACTCCTGTTGCACGTTCATACAGACAATATTCCAAAAGCGACTGTAAGCTGCTATGTGAACGGGACATTTCGAGACTCACACCTGTAAGTAAATGCGGTTGTCAATCCCAAAAACTGACAATGTGAACGTGGCCACAGTCTCAATCTGTAGCCAACATATTTGGGGGCAACATAATATTCTTAAATTAGTTTCCGCAAAGAACCCATTTGAGGTGCAAACTTCTAAAAAGACATTTTATTAGTAATGAAAAAAAGACAACATTTTAGACAGGTTACTGTTGTGTTTAGTAATTATCTGGTTATTCTTCAATTGGTCATAGTTAGCAGTAGTTCTTAATGAGTATATGTTGAATTAGCAATGATTGCATACTTAATGAGGACCTTCGTTCTAAATTATTTACTTCTTAGTTAATACTGCTTACGTATTAGTTAATAGTATTAAGTTTAGTGTTAATATAGAACTACATATTACTTCCTGCCAGAGTTAACCGTTGTGTTAACTATACTGTTCATTCATCAACTGAAAACAGCATAGACCAAAAGACAGACTGTGATTTAAGAATCAATATTGGTTAATTAAAATGAAAATCTATTAAAAATCGAGAAATCGGACAATGTTAGTCTAGCGCAACCTCTGCTTCCTGCATAGTTACTTTTTAACAGATGTATTTTCACATTTATGTGAGCACATTTATGTGCTCTCTCTTAGGTGTGAAAATAGTATTACTAATACAAATGAAGGCTATAAAAGATTCAAAATACAGTATATTTTTCATAAGAATGCCAATCACTACATTCACTTCTTTTGGCAATTCTTTGTCATCAACCAGTTTGTGAATGCAAAGATATTCAAACAACTCTTGCACGCAGCAAAACTAATGGCACGACAAGGCTCAAGAAAAGCAAACTAATGCATATAAGCATGAATACATAACCTCAGAACATACACTCTAAAAAAATGCTGGGTTAAAAACAACCCAATTTGGGTTATTTTGGCAACCCAGCGCTGGGTAAAAAAGGGACGAACCCAACGCTGGGTTGTTTTGACCCAGCAAGTTGGGTTGGATTATTGACCCAGCATGCTGGGTTGCTTTTTTTTATGGTTTAAAATTACTACACTGCTAGGCTAAAATGAACCCAAAATTGAGCTAGGCATTAAATCTACAAATCTTGATCATTATAAAGTCACTTTAACACACACAGAATGACTATCAAAAGATAAATGTTTATTAAAAACTACAACAAGAGAAAACATTCAAAAGTAACATGCATGTGAAAAGAAATGCAGAAAAAGTGGCATTAGCAGGTACTGAGTTTATAAATGAAGCACTGAATATCTGCTGACTATTTTGTCTGGTAAATTTTGTATTTTGTATAAAACTACTGTACAAAAACACTACTTTACAATAATTGTACAATTAGTTAATAGTTTCTTTCTTTTTTTTTTTTTTTAAAACACAAACTAAAAATAAAACCACAACATTAACACTGACATTATAACATTTAACACAAGCAAATGTGTGAAGTATTGTGAGCATGTGTATGAATGAATGTGAACTCCATTTCTACTGAACAACACAGAACAAGCATTTGACATTTTGTTTTTACAGACTATACACTTACGGCTTGTTTCATAGTCCATGATCACATACAGAAAATGCATCACTGCCAATTTTCATTATCTCTTTAAGATAACTGATGTGGTCATGAAGTCCCATCAGCTCAGCAAAGGCGTGCAACATCTTTGACATTATCCGGGGTGGCCTCCTCCTTTAAAACCACTGTTGCATCAGTTTGGGGGAAAGATCATTTCTCCTCTTTGTCCAGCATTCATCCCAGTCACCACTTGCTCTTCATCAGTGGCCTAAAAGAGAAAAACATTTAAAAAAGAAAACATTTAGTTCAAATGTAACCATTTTCAAACAGAGGTGCATCCAATTCTGTAAGGATGGGTAACTAGACTGTTTTATAATTTCAACCATATTGTGTGGTTGTTTATTGTCTTTGTCTACCACAGTGCTTTAGAATACTACAGTAGCAGACAACGGTAACATTTATTTTCTAAAACATAATTCCCATCAATCTTAAAAGAATGAAGCTCTCTTATGTCTCTGCCCTTTTAACCTCTACATATTTTTTTTTACCCTTAGTCAAACAAAACAAAAAAAAAAAATATGACCTTTACTTGCCTTAAACCACCTTTCCCTTTCTTATGAACGAGCTGAAAATATCACCTCCTCACATAAGCAGGATTCTGTGTCATTAACTCCAAAGTTGGTTTAGGTTCTGCAATTAAAAACACAGACATCAGTGGTTTAATTAAAATGTCATCATACGGTTCAAAATGTGAAGCAAACAAACAGGAGACAACAGAAACATGTATTTTCTACAAATAACCTGCATCAATCTCAAAAGAATTAAGTGCTCACCTATGTCTCTGGCTTTCTACATGATGTCTCTGGCTCACCTACATAAAATGTTTTTTGTTCTTAGACAAAAAAAACTGATAACATGACATTATGACCTTTACTTGCCTTAAACCGCCTTTCCCTCTCTTATGAAGAAGCTGGGAAGATCACCTCCTCACACAAGTAGGATTCTGTGTCATTAACTCCAAAGTTGGTTTGAGTTCTGCAATGAAAAACACGGACACCAATGGTTTAAATAAAATGTGAACAAGTCATCATATGGTTCAAAATGTGAAGCAAACAGGCAGAAGACAACAGAAACATGTATTTTCAAAAATAACTTACATCAATCCTGAGAATGAAGCTTTCCTATGTCTTCGGCTTTCAACATCTACAAAGACATCGTTAAGACTATTTCTGAGGCGAAAACCGCGTCAGCGTATTTTACAATAAAAGCTTTTTCCGACTTTTCCCGCGTTCCAAGTCTTAAAATACTCCCGGACACACATAATGAATGATGACTTTACATTTTTTAATCTTTACTTACCGAAAATCGTCCTTCACTCGCTTCCATCTGCAGACGCTGAGAAAATGGCCGCTTCTCGCACTTTTTGACGTACGGTGGACACGACGTGCCTGCTCTCTCTCGAGTCCGCGTTCCTAACCCAGCACCGCTGGGTTATAAATTAAGACCAGTTTTAACCCAAAATTGGGTTAAATTAACCCAACTTTCCTACCCAGCGGTCTCAACCCAGCATTTGGGTTGAAAAAACAACCCAGCGTTTTTTAGAGTGTAGGCAGGTCATTTAAAGTCAGTGGTCTGTAGTAGGACAGAAGAATCACTTACGAAACAAATTAAACAGCATAAAAGCCAAAAAGCAGATGATGCACAAGAATATGTATAGACATGTGATAGAATCCTTCTGTATGAAATTCACTACTATAGGCATTTCTGTGCCTAACACGGTTAAACTAGATCAAGTATGATTGAATGAATTAATCTATTTAGCCACCACATAACACTTTTAGAGGTTGAAGTCGTCATCGGAAGCATATTTGTGACCCTGGACCACAAAACCAGTCTTAAGTCGCTGGGGTATATTTGTAGCAATAGCCAAAAATACATTGTATGGGTCAAAATTATTGATTTTTCTTTTATGCCAAAAATCATTAGGAAATTAAGTAAAGTTCAAGTTCCATGAAGATATTTTGTTAAATTCCCACTGTAAATATATCAAAACTTAATTTTTGATTAGTAATGTGCATTGCTAAGAACTTCATTTGGACAACTTTAAAGACGATTTTCTCAATATTTTGATTTTTTTGCATCCTCAGATTCCATATACTGAAATAGTTGTATCTCAGCCAAATATTGTTCTATCCTAACAAACCATACATCAGTGGAAAGCTTACATATTCAGCTTTCTGAAGATGTTTACATCTCAGTTTCGAAAAATTGACCCTTATGACTGGTTTTGTGGTCCATGGTCACATTTGGCTTTGGCTCGGTTTAAAACCTCCTCCCTTTTTGCTTCCTTTCTTCACACTCCTCTCAAACTCATACACACCCTTTTCTCCTTTTCCTGAACTCAGTTTCATCTGGTCTCCAAGGGAATACAACATCCAACCTCAAACTTCTGACCTCTCATTCCTGTAGGTAAGTTGGACTGGAAGTAGATTAAGAGATAAAGAAGATACAGAAGAGAGATATCTGTGAAACCTTGTGGTGTTGAGCCAAGGCAATTAGATATAATCTAATGAGCAAGAGTTAACAGATATGACAGTATATAAATTAACAATTCAACTATTCCTTATATAATTATACATAACGCAATGTTGCTTTAAAATTGACAATTCATTCACCATCTGTGGCTGAGAGCTCATTTTTCTGCTCTGTTTGCATATTGTTTGTGTGAATGACGAAACAGTCATGCTGCTGAATTCTTTGGCATGTCTAATGAAAGTTCATTCATAACTTTAAAGTAGTCTGTACTCAGCAACAGTGTTCCTGAATTGGTAATCTATACAAAACATGTGTAATGAGTAATTTTGTAGCTTTCATGTCTGCCACCGTTATTGCACTGACGTCAGAGCTCTACAATGGCCAGGTGCCTCAAAAACTCAACGTTTTCATTCAGTTCTTTTTTTTTTTTTCTATCAAGCAGTTTACTGTAGTCACTTGTTTACATCACAAAAACATCTGGTTTAAGTCTAATTTCTTTTCTTTTCTAGGCTTAGTAGTTGTTGAATATTTGCTTAATGAAATCCAATACTTGTTTCTTACTAATTTTGGGATGTTGATTCCATAATGCATTTTTGCTTTCAACAACTATCTGTAAGGTGAAGAAGTCTGTATTATCGATTATTCACCAGAAACACAACAGCAAACAAAGTCAGGTTTTAACCATTTGTTCAATTCTCAGCCGATTCTCACATGTATTACTAATTCTGAAGACTTTTTTTATGCCTAATCCTGATTTTCACTTACACATATAAGAGTTTTGTTATTAGACACTCAACTTGTAAATGCAAATTAATTAAAAAAAATTCTGTGCTCGGAAATAACTCAATTTGCTTTTCAAATGGAAGAGGGAAGCTCTACAACTTGGATCTTACAAGCTACGTCAGCGACGTCTTCAGTTCCTGGTCTTGATGATGCGGTGGAAAATGAAGGTCTGTTTCCATGACCAAAAGGAAAAGCAGTGCAAAAGTACTTTACAAACAGAACATTTCCATGTCGGAACGAAATTTGGATGGACTGCAGAGATTTGAATGAGTCATGTCAACATTTTTTCTGCTGGCATTTGCATTGGGACTCAAGTAGTCCTCAAACCTAAAACGACTCACCTGCAACTTGTTTTCTGTGTGCTTCTGTTATCTCTTATTTTTTTTTTTTTGTTTTGTTTTTTTTAAGGAACTACGAATACGGATATGGCCGGAGAAGCCGATTTGGATGATTTGGAAACGGTGGAATATTTGGAGGATATGGAGGATATGGAAGATATAGAGGCTTCGAAAGCCATTGAAGCTCTTGAATCTGCTCCACCCTACCCAGGCCATCCAGCAGACTATGCAGGAAAAGACATGACCCACAACCCAGGATACAATCCATATCCCAATATTAATATAGCATACAGCTCGTACCCAGAGCCAGGAGTTAATCCAAACTATCAGAGAGGTATGTTTCTAGTTTAATTTGTTGCTTGTTGGTGCATTTCTTAACCCTCATGTTGTGTTCATTTCATTCAGACCCAGAGAGGATTTCCTATTTCCTGAAAATGGTAGTCAATGTTATTGCATTGTATTAAAACATACTGACTTTGCTCACAAAGCTTACAATTTCCCCCCAATTTTTTTCCCCCATCTTGTTACAGTTGTGTTGTTCCTAGTCAGAATTGACTGGCCAACAAAATATTGCATATAAATGCCACAATTTGTTGATAATACAGATTGTGTTATTTAGGACACCCTATTAAAAATAAATACATTAATTAATTATTTCTTCCCTTATTGAGAAGAAAATATTTTGTGGCTTCTGTGAAAATAAATAAATACATGTATACATAATAGATTTGAAGTGGATTTAAACACACATATACACTACCAGTCAAAAGTTTTTGAACTGTAAGATTTGTTTTTTTTGTTTTTTTATAAAAGTCTCTTCTGCTCACGAAGCCTGCATTTATTTGTTATCAAAAGCACAGCAAAACAGTAAAGTTATGAAATATTTGTACTATTTAAAATAACTGTTTTCTATTTAAATATATTTTAAATTAAATGTATTTCTGTGATTTCAAAGCTGAATTTTTAGCATTTTTACTCCAGTCACATGATCCTTCAGAAATCATTCTAATATGCTGATTTGCTGTTCAAGAAAGTTATTACTATTATTATTATTATTATTATTATCAATCCAAAGATCAGCATTTATCTAAAATAAAAAGATTTTTTAACATTATACGAGGATGCTTTAAATTAATCAAAAATGATGATAAAGACATTTATATTGTTGCAAAAGATTTCTGTTTCAGATAAATGCTGTTCTTCTGGACTTTCTATTAATCAAAGAAAGCTGAAAAGAATCTACTCAGCTGTTTTCAACATAATAAAAATAAATAAATAAATAAATTCAATTTTAAAATATATTCAAATAGAAAACAGTTATTTTAAATAGTAAAATTTTACTGTTTTTGTTGTACATTGGATCAAATAAATGCAGGCTTGGAGAGCAGAAGAGACTTCTTTGAAATCTTACTGTTTAAAAACTTTTGACTGGTAGTGTACATCTGTAGTAGCTCATTATTATTCATGAGAAGGCGTGGTCATTACATTCTAAATCACAAGCACTTGAGTGGTTGCTTGATCATATCAGACACACACAAACATTAACCTTCATGATCTATAGATTAGATTTGAAATGTTGGCACTTATAAAAATGAGAGCAATAAATATGGTTTCATTGTGTACAATTATTATAATCATGTCTTTTTACTCAAAATAAAATTTTGATCACGATATACAACGGCATGTTGACAACTGAGATCAATTATGGCTGTTTGAGTCTTGAAATATGTACCGTCAGTGACCGCTTTTACTGCTTCAAAATCTTTTTCTATAGCTCCAAACCAAGGGATGTATCCTCAAGTTAACAGTAAGTTGAAAAGTATTAATTAATTATCACTTACTGTCTTATTTATTGCCAATGACTGGTATTAGTGCAATGAAACTCTTTTAAAAATGTTTTTAAAGGTCCAAACCCTGGGATGTATCCTCAAGTGCCAAGTAAGTTTTCAATTATTAACTTCAAACAGTTATTTCAACAGATAGCCCCGCAAATTACTTAATACGGTTTTATCTATTGTCAGCCCTAGTAAGAAAGCAAGAGATTTAAAATGCATTTATTTTTACTGATATAAAAATTGTAATTAAACTTTATTTGGAGTACTGCTTGTGCATAATGTACATTTCTTAATATTAAGCCTAAAATATGTTTTAATGTCACTACTGATGAGGATTGTACAATCTTTAAATAATATTGGTCTTTAAATGCAAAATATTTTAAGTGTACCTTAAGTATACTTGCAACAGTTCCAATCAAATATACTTAAAGTATCTTTAGTTGGACTTCAGCACTACTTCCATACAATTAAAGTGCATTAAGTACAAAATTAGTTGTTAGTATACCAGTTTAGTATAAGTTCGAATGCAGGGTGTTTTTATTAAGTGCATAATATGTAAATGTTTTGTAGTATAACTAGCATGAACAAAAAATTATTTTAAATACATTTTAGTATATTTATTTTTCACTAGGGAGTCACTGATGTCAGTGCAATAACACTCTTTTAAAATCTTTTCTAAAGGTCCAAACCCTGGGATGTATCCTCAAACAACCAGTAAGTTACAGTATTCAGTAGTACAGTACAGTTGATCAGTCTCAGACTCTTAGCTCAGTAGGCTCTTCAAAAACTTCAAAAACAACCAAAAAGAAAATCCCAAACCCATAATACTTTGGGTAATCACAAAAACATTAAGATATTCAATGAAGCCTGAGAGGTTTCTGTTTCTCCTCTGAAAGTCCAGGTAACCAAAGCTTAGAAGATCCAAAAAAAGGCCATAAGGCACTGTAAAATCAAGTCAAGTCAAGTCGAACTTTATTTCCGCTACATGTGTGGACATACAGTGGAATGAAGTGTCGTGTCTCGCAGGACCACGGTGCTACATAAATAAACATAAATATGAACATACATACATTGAATCAAACATTAAATCCAAGTCTTGTGAAGAGACGCAAGTTGGATTAAACCACTCGATTCATGTGGTCTCCTTTTATGAGGCCTTATGACCTTTTTGGATCAGGTTTTGGTTACCTGGACCTTTAAAGGAGTGACAGAACCTCTTAGGTTTCATTAAGTTTTATGCGTTTGGAACGACATAAGGGTTAGTAAATGATGACACAGTTTTCACTTTTGGGGGAGTAATAATACTACTACTACATTCCATTCAAAGCTGTATGTGAGTTATTAAGGTGGCTTGAGAAAGCCAACTTACTGAAATGCTATTTAAACTTCTTCTTCTTCTTTTCTTCTGAGACTAAATTTTCTGACTCTATCCTAGGGCTTTAACTCTACAAACTCCAAACTTCAAACTGATCTTCAAGATCTTCAAACTGATCTGACTCGAGTTGTTGTATCTTTTCTAACTGATCGCATTTACAGTTTTCCTAAAAATGACGAATAAAACTGGGGGAAAATTCCATAGATTTATATTGACGGAATGTTCAAATGACACTTGACTATTCACACTCCAACTGTCAAAACTCCCAGAATCCCTTGAGACTCAGTCAAGCTTCCCTTCTATGTACTATTTCTAATCCATTCAAACTCATTTAATCAATCTATCTACATGTCTATTACTAGCCAAGTCTAGCAACTAGAATCATGCTAGTAGCTTGCAAATCATGCTAATAACACACTAAAACATGCAAGCAACATGCTAAACATGTTAGAAACATGCTAGCAACATGCTAGTGACTTGCTAATCGTGCTTGAAACATTCTAGAAACATGCTAGTAGCTTGCTAATCATGCCAGAAACATGCTGGTAACTTGATAATCATGTTAGTAACATCCTAATCATGCTAACAACATGGTAACATGCTAACGAAATGCTAATCATGTTAGAAACATGCTAACAACATGCTAGTAACTTGCTAATCATGCATCATGCTAGAAACATGTTAGCAACATGCTAGTAACTTGTCAATCATGCTAGAAACATGTTAACAACATGCTGATCTATCTATCTATCTATCTATCTATCTATCTATCTATCTCTTTAAAACTACTTTAAACTTCAAATTACTTCAAACTGAAAACCTTCAAACTTCTAGCTTTTAAAACTTTTTCTAACTTAATGTTTTAGCTTTCTCAAGCCAGCTTCAAAGTTTGTCTTGACAAACCTTTTCTCTAGTTCAACTTGATATCTCAAACTTCCAAAACCCAATCCACAGCCTGATGTTCAAATGATGACCTATAAAGAAAGAAAAATGACAATGCTACTGTTAAGCTGTTTGACTGTCAATACCATTTCTCCTGGCAAACAATAAATTATGCTATACACAATGGTAGAACTGGTTCAGCAGCTTTTCTTTTTATCAGGATCATGTATTGTGTTTTTGTGCATTGCAGCCGTAACAACCACAGTGATGCTCCCCAGCCTGCGTGATTTACCCGCACAAACCATGTGCCCTCACTGTAAGCACCAAGTGATCACTATAACAGATCACTACTCTGGACTCATGGCCTGGCTGGCCTGCGGCTGTCTTGCCCTCATTGGGTAAAATTTCTCCTTACACCTTTATAATTTCATAAAACTTACTACAAACTCTTAAAAATAAGGGTTGGTTCTGTGAAGATCCTTTAATGTTTCACTAAAAGGTTCTTTCGAGAACCAAAAATGGTTCTTCTATGGCATCTCTGTGAAAAAAATTCTAAACTTTTTGAATCTTTATTTTTAGGAGTATTTAACACTTTACACAGTTGAATTAAAGAAGTTCACTTTCAGAATGAAAATTTTCTGATAATTTACTCACCCCCATGTCATTCAAGATGTTCATGTCTTTCTTTCTTCAGCTGCAAAGAAAACAAGTTTTTGGAGGAAAACATTACAGGAATTTTCTCCATATAGTGGACTTCAGTGGTGGCCAACAGGTTGAAGGTCTAAACTGCAGTTTCAATGCAGCTTCAAAGGGCTCCACACAATCCCAGCCGAGGAATAAGGGTCTTATTTAGCAAAACGATCAGTCATTTTCTAGAATAGATATATATATATATATATATATATATATATATATACAAATTTATATACATTTTAACCACAAATGCTCATCTTGCAATAGCTCTGCAATGCATATCTGCATCTTCAAGCATTGTGTAATCACGTTAGAAAAGTCATGCACGGTTAGTTCTGTTCCAAAAGGTAGGGTAGAGCAAAAAACGCCATCTCATTTTCTCCTAAAACTTCAAAATCGTCCAACACTGTTGTTTTACCTTTTTTTGTAAAAGGCTGATTTTCTTTGCACATTCGCCTTGTGAACACTGAATCAGTACTTCCGCCTACATGCAAATCAAGCATCTGTGGTTAAAAAGTATGTACATTTTTATTTTTCTTAGAAAATTACCAATCGTTTGGTTAGATAAGACTCTTATTCCTTGGCTGGGATTGTGTAGAGCCCTTTGAAGCTGCAGTTTGGACCTTCAAACCATTGGGCACCATTGAAGTCCACTATATGGAGAAAATTACTGGAATGTTTTTCTCAAAAAAATAAAAAATAAATAAATAAAATAAAAATAATAATAATAATAATTTCTTTGCGACTGAAGAAAGAAAGACCTGAACATCCTGAATGACATGGGGGTGAGTAAATTATCAGGAAATTGATCCTCTAAAGCTGCTCTGTGCCTGCTTAAAATCCAGTGTAAAGATGCAACTAAATTATCGCATCTCAAGCTTTAGTACCAAATGTAGACTGTAAAAAACTATTTGTTGAGTCCACTTAAAATAATTTGTTACCCCGCTGCCTTCAAATTTTAAGTTCAGTCAACTCAAAAAAAGTTGAACTTGAACACCTTACACTTAAACTCAGTGTGTGAGTTGATTCAACTTACAATTTTAAGGCAGCTGGGTAACAAACACAGCTTTTAAGTTCAGTCAATTTGAATATCTAAGTTGTCACTTAGTACAACTTAACATTTCAAGTTGACTAAACTTATTTGAGTTGACTGAAGGTAAAAATTTAAGGCAGCAGGGTTACAAATTATTTTAAGCTGACTTATTTTTATTTTTATTTTTTTGTACATTGTAGTTTTGATTTCTGTGTAAATGCATTTATGCCTCCTTCTGAGCAGCATTAAACAGTCTAATTAGACACCTAAATGCCACTTCAGAAGTGCTTCTGTGCCACATTTTTAGACAGAATACACCATATGAGTGCATTTTTACAATAAAATACCAATCTTTCAACTTCAGAATTTCAGATTTTATTTCCAATTAGCTGTTTCTTTGTTATTAATTTCAAAATGTACTTACAGTTCCTTAGTGTAAATTGTTTCTACACCAGTTTTTTTTTTTTTTTTTTTTTTTTTTTTTTTTCTTTCAGCATAGGCTTGCAGAGTTTCAATGTGAATAAAAGTTATGCAAAACATAGGCTTTTGTCTTGCAATATTGCCAGCAGACACCAAGACCACAGAAGCAGAGAAAAATAGCAGCAGTTAGTGGATGTCAATAGGACAAGCAGTGATTGATTGAGTCTCATGCATCTTCTGCAGGTGCTGGCCGTGCTGTCTAGCACCTTTCTGGATGGACTCATGTAAAGATGTTGAGCATCGCTGCCCAAACTGCAACAACATCTTGTCTTTCTACAAGCGCCTGTGATCTGGATTCAAACATGTCCCATTTTAATGGGTATAAGATGAAGGAATGTGTCTGAATTTCATTTCACAGTACACTTAACCTATGCAACGTTAAACTCCAACACAGGTTTGTAAGAAAAGTGATTTCAAATAATTACCTTCATCAATTAACTGAATGTAACAATTATGACACAGGTAGTAAGACTATATGGTAAGTGTTTACATTGTATGAAATATTTATTTAAATACGTACGAATATAAATACTGTATGAAATAGAACTGAACACTCAACTCTGGCTGTAAATGTAGATCACAGCTATGTCTCAGAGTCTGAAGATTGTATTGTAACTTAAGTATGAGCTTTTATAGCAAATAAGTAAACTAACATAGCTTTGATGTCAATGTTGTTAATATAAGTTAAAATTTTAACATTTATATGCTCATAATGTAATATATTGCTATGGCACGCAACTCTACTGTAATCTTCATCTCTAAGCCTCAACATTTCATTATAATCCTCTTTTAAATTAAGGGTTTTAGGGTTAACAATTATTATTGTCATTAAATGAACCTTATTAGATGGTTTAAAGAAATCAAACTAATGAAGTAAATCGTTCCTAAAATTGAATTAGTGAACCTTACTGAAGTTAACAGCTCAACAGTCGTTTTGATTCTGACCAGTTATCTGTTGTTCAATTTCCTGTAATTTCAGCTCTTTTCACAAGAGAGATTTACGGGACAGCCTTAGTGAATACTTTGATCACATTCACAAATAAAATAATAAATGTTTCTTGATTTCAAGAGGCAAAAGAAACTGAAATGCTCTGTATAAAAAAACAAGGCTGTGTGAAATTGCATAACAACTGTTTCATGTACATGGATTCATGTAAACTTTAATCTAATTTGTACATCATTTGCTCTGTAAACCATATGACCAGTAAGAATAATTTGTCAGCAGTGTAGTATCTAAAATCATTTTACATTCTATATTAAAAATGTATATACTACAACTGTGTGCCTGCAATCTATACAATAAACAATAGAGGGCGTAGTAAACTACTTTAAAAAGCAAGTCGCTCTGTTGCACACAGAGTGGAAATAATGCGATTTTAATTGCACTGATAAAAATGTAATGTCATATCTTGCTGTTGTTACAATGCCGTTATTGTAATTTTAAACCAAAATGATTTAAAATATGTTTTGGTAACTGAAATAAAGCTGAAATAAAATAGATGAAAACTTAAGTAATAAAAATCACTAACTGAAATTATTATCAGATTAATTACTGAAATATGCAACTAATAATCTAAACTAAATAAAATGACAAAAGCACATAAAATTACTAAAACTCAAATGAAAACTGAAGAGAGCATAACAAAATTAAAAGAACCAAACTCAAGACTTTCAATTACTTAATTTCTTTAAAATACTATGATGCACTCAATGTATGTGTAGAAGACAACAGTGTCTTTCCTTCCTCAACACACACATTTGATGAAATTAAATAATAAACCACAATCTGTTATGGTTTACAATCAGAATGCATGTAGTGTTGCAAAAAATGTGGTTCTGTAGCTGTATTAGTATGGGCTAAATGATGATAAGCCTCACATCATCAGCTTTCAATTTAACCAGCTGACTGTCTTCAAACTATGAGAATGATCAAAAAATGAAGTATCGTCTTTATTATTATCACTGTTCTTTTTCATTATTGCTCCGCATAGTCCACAAGGAAATTTTATCACCAGTTTTGGTGCCCCATAAAACCGTTATGATGGAAGGAGTGAAAGAGAAATGGCGGGGAGAGGCTGTGTGTGCGTTTGAGCCACAAGGGGAATGGTGGCCACCACTCTGCCGCTTGCAATACTAATTAATCAAACTGTGTCAGGCAGAGAGGTGTAGAAAGGCATGAGGTGAGAGAGATTACTGTGCCAGCAGACTCACACTGCTGAACCGCATGAACCCAATGAACCAGACTCACAACGGCCGATGCCGTACGAGCTGAAGATGGAGCGCATGTGGCATTAAAGCAGATAAGCAGGCGTTGAACGCCCTCATGACACTTAAGAGCTATCGCACCCCAAGGGAGGACAACAAAGACTTCTAATGTCTTCCTGATGGATACCTTTTTGAAACTTATTTAACACACCTGTATTTTTAAAAATAAAGGTTCTTTGATGTTGATGGTTCCATTAAGAACCTTTAACATCCATGAAATCTTCTCATGGCACAAAAGTTTCTTTATAGAGGAAATTATTAATAGATTATTACAAATGGTTCTTTCAAGAACCATCTACTGGAAGGTTCTCTGGGGAACTAAAATGGTTTTTCTCTGACGTTGCTTTATTTTTTCGAGTGTACAAACAACTGCAACCGCTCACATTTTCAGAGGTTTTTGTTCTAGTATTTTTTTCCCCTTTCATTTATTTGCTCTACACAGGCTTTAAAAAGTCTTTTTGTCCTGAGATACAAAACCCAGTACTTTAATGTGCCAGGTCTAAACTTTCAGAAGAAATTTCAAAATGTGTTCAGATTTGTCAAGATGACAAGGTCAGGTATCAAAAGTTTGTATGAACTCAAAGATTTTGGCATGAACTCTAATATTTCTCATCAAATACTTCTGATACCAAATGTCCATTGATTTTATAGCACTACAGACTGTAAGAAATAAATCCGTAAAATAACAGAAAACAGTTCTGGCAGCTCAGGACATTATTCATTAATTTGGACATTTTCATTACTCTAAAACTCAAATGCAGTGTAAATTTCAAAATGCAGGTAAAACACCTAAATAATACAGAAATGTATGCAAAATATTCACTTAGATAATGGCTCAATGGTGTCCATTGATTTCTATTACAATGCATATCTTTAAGGGCCCAAAAGGAGTTTTACCTTATGCAAAACATTAGAAATCTAAAAACTCTAAATAATGTCAACAAAATGCTCAGATCTTTGTTTTGGAAATAAATCCAAATTAGTGCATATTTAATTTGATAATGCTTAATTTGCTAATTTAAACAACATTTCAGAAAATTGTAATTCCTTTTATTATACAATGTGCACTATTTTTGCTTGCTTTTTTTTTTTTTTTTTTTTTTTAGATTAAGATTGGAATATGTTTTACAAGAAAATACAATTTCAGTCTTTCTGCTTTAAAATTTCACATTCAGTTTAGTGTTACTTGTTGTTTGTGAAATTTATTAGTAAAATTTACTTTTACAGTGAAAACAATTGGTGTAGGATTTTCTTTAAATAATCTTAAATAATCTTAAACAGCACCACATTAAATTGAACTCAAAATTTTGAAGTAGAAAGATGGAAACAGCAGTTTATTGTAAAATATACTCAAATAATATTTCATTTACAACTTATGTACTTTAATATATAGTACATAGTAGGCATGTAACAATATCAAAATCTCACAATACGATAATATCACAATATGAAGTCCACGATACAATATTACTGCAATACTTAAAAAAAAGGAAGTCAGACTAATTAAAATATAATAATAATAACAACAGTTTTATATTATTGTTATTCCTATGACAGTTATAGTCATACACTGTAAAAAAAAAAAAAAAAATAAATAAAAATAAAAAAAAATAACTGCACTGTAATATAAATAAAAAAAAATATATTTCATATATTATTTTTGCTTTACACTACAGTAGAGAAATTACAATACTTCTTTCCTAATTTCTACACTTGAAAGATATATTTTGAATTTGGCCTGCAGTAACATTACCCATCTAATCTGTTATATAGTTGTCAGCAATTCATATTGCACTTCTAAGCTTTTATTTTGACGGAAACAACAGTAGAGCTTTTATTTTGACAGAAAACTCCAGCTTCAGTAAAAAAAAAAAGGCTTACAAAAATGCATTTCACTACAAATCTAGTGACACATTGTAATCACCTTCCACGAAAATAAAGTGTAACTGGTGTTGCCGTTGTGTTCTCAAACGCATGTTAAACTCACAGCACATGCAATAAACGAGTACACTGCATTTGCTGTGAACTGAGCCGTTCAGAGGCGTGGAAAACACCAGATCACAAGCTGATCACCTGAAGGAAGCGAAAACAGACTTGAAAGAATTAAACCATGTTGTACTTTCAGTAAGTTCAGATGTTGTGTTGCTGGATATAATAATGAACATAGTGGTCTTTTACTCCCGACATCTGAGCTTCTGAAGATGCAGTGGATTACGTTTGTTTGTGAAGGGAATGCGCCTCCCGATCTACATATATCCATCTATGTTCGCACGAATCCAGCTTCACCTACAGCAGAAGTGAGTATAAGGGGTTTTTTTATGAATCTTTGCGATCACCTTTTGTAATAATGTGCTAGTTAGCAAGTTTAGCGGCTAAACGCGGCTAAAGTAAATAGGCTTGTCTCTCCACAGAGAGAAGAGAGGGGCAGGGTGAGCGGAGACCATTTGCGTTTAAAGCAGCCTCGACCAGAATGAGATGATTTTTGCAGAGCTCATTTTGACAAGGTAAAAAGGGTATTGTTTTACACAAGCATTGAGAATTTTTAACCAAAGTATATTATAGACTTTTCATTAAGACACTAAAGAATCGTATCAACTTGTAGAAAATTCGCTTCCCATGACCCCTTTAAAGAACTTTTATGTTAGAATAAGACGTTTATTTTAAAAGTATATTTTAAAAACTACACTTTTGGCCTGTTAGACCTATCATTTCATATCGTCATGTGACCACGATAATATCGAGAGTTTTGCTATCACGATACAACGATATTGATAATATTGATACATCCCTAGTACATAGTGTTCAGATTTTAGTAGAAACATCTAAGGGCAAAGTTACCAAAATTAATCATAACCATTAAGTCTCCTGAGCTATGAAAGGTGAACATATGGGCAATAAACGTTCTTCCCGGCGAGCTCACAGGTGTCCATGCATCTGCTGCACATGTTCATCGGCAGACAGGTGCTGCAGGCTCACTGCAGGGAACAGGAGAGAAAGGCGGCCCTTCTGACTGATTTCCCGTCAATGAACATCCATTTGTGTCCCCCGATTCAGAAAATGAATCAAAGGAAAAGCTGGAGGGGGAGACATTCAGGGCTCTGTTTAGAGCTTCAAATCTGTCTGACAAACCCCACACCACTTCACTTTGTAGCAAAGACAAAAGCAAAAAAGGCTCATTTATCTTTCATTAGTGGAGTTTGCCAAGCTAAACATCACTATCAATAATGCTCATATTAAGGATTTTAAACACGTCTATTTGAAATGATGCATTTTGCTCCAATGTACCAAGACTGATTGGATTTACAAGCAATAGTGTCAACAACAAAAAATATGTGACATGTTTTTTCCTCCCTTTAAGGCAAAACACTTTAATGAAATATTTTATTTCATGCACCAGTCAAATTTGAGCTTTTAAGCTATTTTGCTTCCATAACTTATGTA
Source organism: Labeo rohita (assembly GCF_022985175.1). NCBI lineage: Eukaryota > Metazoa > Chordata > Actinopteri > Cypriniformes > Cyprinidae > Labeo > Labeo rohita. The sequence continues at coordinate 52,638 of NW_026127197.1, read as the reverse complement.
CAAAATTAAAATACAAAATGTAAGTGTTTTATTTTATTAGTGTTTTACTTTTATCTATTTGTGTCTGTAGATTTCAATTACAAAATGTACCTTAAAGGCCTTCGCTTTTCCTCGTGCAAAAACCTAACATTGGCTTTATCCAGTGTTTAGATTTTTGTTTTGGAAACAAATGCAAATTAGTGCATATTCAATTCAATAATGAATAATTTGCATACTTAAACATTGGTAATACAAAACAAATGTCTTCATGTACTGTGACTAATGAACTGAAGAATGCTGATATCTGTTAGTTACATTTTTTACCCTATTCACCTATGGGGTCTTGCTTTTAACATGGATGAGCTTATTTATTTTGCTTATACTATATAGTTTAATATTCGTATTTAGTCTTGGGTGTACTGACTGCATTTGTTTCTAAATAAGATAAGAAAGTACAGTGAGGTGAGCCAGAAAAGGCATACAGTAAGGAAATGAAAGTGACCTGCCACTGCTCTCTTCCCTTTTAATAAATATCACATGTCCTCTTCTTCCTCCATCCCTCGCTCTTTGATGTTAAACCGGACCTCGAAAACAAGGTTCCTTTAAAACAAACGCCTTTCATGCCTGGCTAGTGTCAGATATAATCACTCTATAATCAAGCCTTATCATTTCATCCCTCAAAGCAATGCATTGCCGGGGCCTCGCGTGTGGCCAGAGGGGCCCGCGGCTCAAAGAAAGCCCCCCGGGGGACATGAAACGCTGCGTACGGAGCTGCACTGTTTTAACTGTAACATCCTCACATGTGGGAGGCGGTGACCTTTTGCTTGCTCCTTTCATAGAGAGGGATGAGGGGCAACACAGAGGTCTCCTGCAACTGTAAACAACCACCACATGATGACACACACACACACACATTACTAATATCTTCACATGTACTGTACTGTACAGGTACCGAGATAATATTATGCATGACTGAAATGACATTTGTACCCAACCATCTGTGCTAATATACATACAGAATGTAAACCAAAAACGCTACACCAACTCTTCATGTCATTTTTCATTCTAACTTTTTACACGATATGTCAATGACAAGTAATGCATATTGTAGTGTTTCAGAAAGTATATAAAATACTAGATGCTGAAAAAAATGTTAAACTCACCAGCATTATGCTAGGATGCAGTGCTGGGTAGTAACAGATTACAGATTACATGTAATCTAGATTACGTAATCAAATTCCAAATGATCGGTCATTTTTTTCGGAAAATAAAAATTTGTATACTTTTTAAGCACAAAAGCTTGTGTTGCACTGGCTCTGGGAACGTGCGTTCACGATGCTACGAATTAGTGATGGGTCGTTCTTGAATGATTCGTTCATTTTGAACGAATCTTTAATGTGACTCGGGAAGAACGAGTCGTTTCGGGGAGTGATTCGTTCAGTCGCGCATGCACAACATCCTATTAGGTTCTGTACTGGAATTAGTTCATTTGTTTCGAGTCTTCGGGTTTTTCGAACTGAACTAATCAATTCTTTTTCCGGCTCACACTGCATTGGTTAAGCTTATGGGGCTGTCACGTGATGAATCAACGACTCGAACCTGAAAACTTGTCAGATAAGAGGTGAGGTAAGCTAATCATAGACTAAAGACCCAGGTAAACAATGAATTAATCTTTTCTGTTTCTCATAGCATTACAGTTTTGTCTTGTTTGTAGTGTGATCAACGTTTGTGTAAGCAGTAGATGTGTTAGGGAAGTAACGTACCATTTTAATTATATTTTGCCAAAATTAACGAAATGAACAAAATGACTCGAAAAACGATTTGTTCATTTTGCTGAACGAGACTCAAAGGTCAGAGTCGGTAAAATGATCCGAACTTCCCATCACTACTACAAATCACATGTAAGTTCATCGTCTGTGTACTGAGTATGGCGAAAAACTCTTATTTTCTCCTACAACTTCAGAATCGTCGGACATCGTTGTACCTTACTGTTTGTAAAAAGCGTTTCACTTACTTGCACTAGTCTTTGCCAGTTCACTTTGTAAACACTGTAGTTCTGCCTACGTTCGGCGTGACCTTTCGACGTGATTTAATAGTACGTAGCGTCATGAACATGCATCCCAGAACCTGTGCTACACAAGCTTTTTGTGCTTCAAAAGTATACAATTTTTTATTTTCCGAAAAAAATAACAGATCGTTTTGCTAGATAAGACCTTTCTTCCTCAGCTGGGATTGTTCAGAGCCCTTTGAAGCTGCATTTAAACTACATTTTGGAAGTTCAAAATCGGGGCACCAATCAAGTCCATTATATGAAGAAAAATCCTGAAATGTTTTCCTCAAAAACCATAATTTTTTTACGACTGAAGACAGAAAGACATGAACATCTTGGATGACAAGGGGGTGAGTAAATTATTTGTGAATTGTTGTCCTGGAAGTGGACTTCTCCTTTAAGGAACCAATTAACAAAGAAACTACAAAAGATCATAAAACCGTAATTTCAAAATAAGAGTCCAAAACACAACAGGGTCTATTTTTAGGCTCTCTAGATATGGTTTAGGAACCTCATTCAATATAATTCGGTGGGATTTTCCCACCATATTTTTATTTGCCAGGCAAAACTGCAAAAGTAAGTTTGAAGTAAGCTTCTAGTAAGGATCCCAAATAAAATCAAGTTTTATCGGATTTAGTCAACCTGGTCTCATGACGAAAGCGTACCTGTGGGAATGTTTTCGCGAGACGTGATATACGTACCAGTAAGTACATATGACTGCAGTTTCCAACAGAAATGTCCACTGAGTGGCACTAAAAGAGTGTCCTTTTTTTCCCCAGAACAGATTAAAGTACACGTGACGTTGGTTTTGTACGTCACCTCAGTTCTGACTTGAAATTGAGTGGCGCTATAACGTTTTAAAATAACTTACCATGTATACTACACCTAAACCTACCTGATAGTATGATCGAATGTGATGTACGAATGTGATATAAAAACATAATTGCAAGCATGCTGTTTTAGCTTGTTTTTAGATCTTCCAACTCTTTCATCGTGAGTCATGTTCTTGCGGGATTCGTACCCAAGGACGCATTCGAAATCCAATTCTGTTCCGGCTGAGCCACTGAGCAATGTCATCACATCCACTGTGTAACTGTGTACGAAAATGATTACAAGTGCTCACTGTTTTACCGCCGCTAGAGGACATTTCTGTTGGAAACTGCAGTGATATATACTTATTGGTACGTATTTCGCATATTGCGTTTTCGTCAGGAGATCAGGTAGGTTTTAGTTCATGTATATTATTGAAACCCTCTATATTCTAATGTACTCTAAAATGTGACTAAGAACGCACTGGAAAATGTACTAAAAATATGGGCATGTCTGCATCAAATACTCTCTAGAACGATCCTCAAGGAGCAAGTAGCAATAGCAAGCAGTAAATCATCCAGCCGTTTCATTCTGAGGCAATCTGACCATCCAAACCTAGAGAGATCAAGCTTAAGGGTTAGAAAATCTGATATAATCAGAGGAGAGCTCTGAAAAGTAAACAAAGCTGCTTCTATAACCTTGCGGCTCTGACCTCTTAAATGCCTCGCCTGAACACCATTAAACCAGACAATCTGATGTGAAAGACAATGGCAAATAGAAGAAGTGAGAGAAGAGATTAGTTTAAGATGAATGCAAATACAGCTTGTAATTAAGGGATAATGTGGATTTAGAGATAATATTTGCCTCAGAGATCTAATTTACAGATTTTCATTACATCAGCTATGAAAGTTTTACTAACTAGTGTTGCCAAGTCTGCAGTTTTCTTTGGGATTTGGGATACTTTTGCAGTGGGTTGTTTTATAGTCTGTGGGTCAAAGAGATCTCCTCAGCCCTGGTATGTTATTCTGACAGAGGGAGAAAGTGTGATTGGGCTAGTTTTGATTAGCAGTTGGAATGGTTTTGTTTCGCAGACCTGGCAACCCTCTTACTATTGTTTCACAAATACAAAGTGACAACAAATTTTGCATTTGTTTGTTTTTGAACTTCAGATAAAGCAACGTTTCAATCAATTTTTTTTCAGATTTGGGTTGTCATTATTTTTAACCCTTGTTTTTGGGACTTTAACCCCAAATTGCAGTGCCAAAGGTATACAGTGTAAAATACTGCAGTATAAAGTGTATGTACGTCTAATAACGTGAGACACAGCATTTAGGAATGGTTTTAAAAAGCACAGAATGCCTCCTTCCACCATGTTGCCATCAAATAAAACAGCTGCCATACCAACTTGCTACTGTAAACAAAACCTTGCAACATTTGCCCCACTTCTGGGGTCTTCTGACTGGTCCACTATTTTGAAACTGACATTAATGACTGGTTCTGCGTGTAAAAGTTGAAATTCTTTTACCTTGACATGGTGTCTTAAAGTCCCCATGAAATCAAAATTGAAGTTTTTTGGCTTTTAGTATGAGTATGTTAGCCTTAAGGTGAACTATAAGCTAGTGTTTCAAAACAGTGACAAAATTTGCGTTTAGAAGATATAAGCAGTCAAAACGTACAATCTCTAACTTCTGCCAATATGGATTAAAGGTTTTGATGACATCACCCTGCACTTCAGCTTCTCACCAAACCTTCTGTCCAATCAAATGCTCTCTAGAATCCGAAGCGTCCCATTCCCTACATTATAAACAGACGCTGAAGCTGCTTCTGAAACTGGTCATTTGTTCACAGAATTTGTATTTTCTGTACGGTGAATGGCACTTAGTGCACTATATAGGGGATAGGGAACGATTCAGATGCAAATAAGGCTTCCTTTGGGGCCAATGAAGTCTGGTTTTACTTTGTGTCACACAAACACGGTCCAAAGACACGATGTCTTGGAGCTGATCATATGCGCGAGACATAAAACATATCGGACACATCTGAATTCTACACAGAATGGTATATTTTATAGCGATATGGATGAGATTGTGGCTGTCAAATGCAGCTTTACGAAGCTTAGAGGCTTTAGCCCAAGCTGGGATATAAACGAAACACTATTGGCTATTTTAAAAAGGGGGTGGGACAGCTTGATATGTCCCGTCCTATCTTTCTGTTTCAGCTGAAATTATGTTAACATAGAAATGTTCTATGTTTACATAGAAAAACATCAAAAAGTAGCACATTGAAATGGAAAAACACATTCTGTGTGAACAGCTCCTTAAAATGTAACCAGCAGTTGTTTAGAAGCAAACAACAAACTGTAAACTTAACACCACTTGCCTCATTATGCATTCATGTTCTTTCTACAATCACAGAAACTTTCGTAAGTGTTAACTGAAGTGCAGAACAGATTTGTTCTTACAGTTATGGTCTGAAAAGTCTTTTCAGTGGTACAGTGTGAATCCTGAATACCCAAGATTGATAAACAGTGTGAAACACAGAAAAAAAATAACTCAAGATTCTGTCAATCCAGGGTTTAGAATGACCCAGGGTTACCAAATGTAAATGTAAAAAGCCTTTTTGTCAAATGCACAAATACGGTGGATGCACTTGGTTCAGTCTCTCCTCTCAGGTTCAATCAATGTCAGCTTGACTTTGTTGTTTTGTAGATGCATCCTCAGATTAAGCAGTTTTTGTCCAGGGTGTTAAAACACTGTTTATTCAGTCACAGCTCGCACAGATCAAGGCCGCGGGGAGAGACACGAGCAGCACGGAGCCCGAGAGAGACAGAATACATTAAACAATCATTAATACCGCACTAACTAGCAATAAAGGGAGATGTGAGGAGATGAATGGTTTAATAAACACTTCTGAAGGTTTAGGGATTAAGGTTTGATGCTCCTCCTTTTTAATAAAGGGAAATAAAAGCTGTCCAAGCCTTCCTAAGGTTTTTGATGCTTTTGAAAGAATGGTATTAATGAGAGAAGCAGATGGGAAAGTGTTTGAAGTGCAAAGCTCGTCGTGATCACGTCACACGGACTCAACAAAACGGACCTTTTAATTTCTCTCTGCATATTCATGCGGTGTACTGCTTTTGAAATTGATATGTGAATCAGGAAGAGCCCTGGAAATCCCTAAATATGCACCGACACAACCATGAAGAATTAATGTGCAGTCACAGTGTCGGACAAACGCCTAATGTGTCTTCGAAACAGCAGATCTGGTCCCTGTCATGATGACACTGCAGACTGAACCCAAAGAACACAAAGTCCCAACAAATGCAGGCTATGTGCTCAGCTCATTATAAATATTCACAATAATCCTGGTCATCGCACAATGTGAAGCCAAAATCAATTCCATGAGTTCACATTATCTATCCATTTCTTTTTTTTAATCAAGTAGTCCAGCAGGGGCTCATATAGAGCCCGAAACCCTTTATTACTTACATTCATGTCTGCATTTGGCAAATGCTTTTACCCAAAGCAACTTCTCCTGGAAATGTTATATTTGAATTCAGCAAACAATTAGTACAATTCACCATATTGTAAAGATGGTCAAGTCAAGTCATGTTTATATATATACCGCTTTTAACAATACAGAATTGTGACAAAGCGGTTGTACAGTATTAAATAGGAAATAGTGCATCAATAATGCAAAAAGGCAACAGTAAAAGGCAGTTCATCATTGGATTCAATGATGCCATCATCTAGCTCAGTTCAGTTCAAATAGTATACGATATCGTTTGAAGAAAAAGTGTTCCCATCTAAGCAAGCCAGAGGCGACAGCGGTGTTGAAATGTTATGAATTCAACTTAAAGTTCCTATATTAATGGCTTAACAAACAGAATATTCCTAAATGTAACGTATTAGTCTCATGACAACTAAATCTGAAGGCACCAAAAGCCAGTTCTTTAATGATGTATTAAAATTATGTTATGTTTAAGTGATAGCCTAATGTCTATTTAAAATATGTATGTATAAAAAAGAAAAAAAAAAAAGCAATCTGTTTTTGTTATGTTGGTATAGTTTTTCTGGTCTATGCAATTTAATATGACTGAAAAAAAGTGCTGAAGAATTGGTGTTATGCTGAGTTCTGACCCCCGCCAGATTACTACCCCCTAGTATTGGTAGGTTTACGGTTAGGTCTGGGGGAGGGGTTAGGATTAGGGGTGGGGTTAGGATTAGGCAATCAGGTAGCGATTTCAACGAGAGTGGGTAACAATTTGGCAGGGGTCAAAAATGGGCACAACACCGGCATTGTTAGGAATAGCAAATATTCTGTGATATCTTATCCTATAATTTAATGTATTGTCGTAATTATAAACACACTGGTTTGTAGTGTAGTTTAGCTGGAGGCTAGCGAATTGGAAATCTCGCACAGTCATGGAAAATAACTTAGGCTACTTCCGCATTGAAAAATAATGAGGATAAAGTCCTCAAAGTCAAAAAGCACAATTCTAAACAAGAATATAGCAATATATATATATATATATATATATATATGTGTGTGTGTATGTATATATATATATATATATATATATATATATATATGTATTTTTTTTTTTTTTTTTTTTTTTTTTTTTTTTTTTCATTTAGCTTTCTGTTTAAATGGGTTCATATGCACTTTATCACTTTTTTTTTGAACTTTTGTATTTTGTGATTATATATATATATATATATATATATATATATATATATATATATATATATATATAGGCGAGAGTTGCATATATATAAGTCAAGAGTTGCAAATATCTTGAA
>NW_026127197.1:0-40000 GCF_022985175.1 Labeo rohita | reverse complement strand
ATTCAGATTCTTAAAATCGTGATTATTCAGTACAAAAGCCATGATTCTGCGCATCTATAAAGTGCATGGGGTGAGAAGAGTGCATCATCACTAATATTCACATTTGTACCGGTCAATACAGGTTTTTCATGCAGATTCTTAAAATCCTGATATTTAGAGCACAATGCATGTTTTTGTCTGTCAAATATTCACATTTGTGGCCAATCTACACCGTTTCTTTTTTCATGCAGATTCTTAACAGCTTGATTATTTAGTGCTTTTATGCATAACTTTGTGCTTTTGTGAAGTGCACAGGGGTGAGAAGAGTGCATCGTCCCCAATATTCACATTTGTACCTGTCAATACAGGCTTTTCATGCAGATTCTTAAAATCTTGATTATTTAGAGCACAAATGCATGCTTTATCTGTCAAATATTCACATTTGCGGCCAATCCACACTGATTTTTTCATGCAGATTCTTAACAGCTTGATTATTTAGTGATTTTATGCATGACTTTGTGCATTTGTAAATGCACAGGGGTGAGAAGAGTGCATCGTCCCCAATATTCACTTGTACCTGTCAACCGGTTTTTCACAAGATTCTCAAAATCTTCATTATTTAGTACACAATGCATGTTTTTATGCATGGTCTTGTATATTCATGAAGTGAGAGGAGTGCATCACCCTCAATATTCACATTTGTACCTGTCAATAGAGGTTTTTCATGCAGATTATTAAAATCATGATTATTTAGAGCACAATGCATGTTTTTATCTGTCATATATTCACATTTGTGGCCGATCTGCACCAGTTTTTCATGCAAGTTCTTTAAAAGCTTGATTATTTAGTGCTTTTATGCATGACTTTGTCCATATAAGAAGTGCACAGAGGTGAGATGAGTGCATCGTCCCTAATATTCACATTTGTACCTGTCAACAGGTTTCTTACAAGACTCTTAAAATCTTGATTATTTAGTGCACAATCCATGTTTTTATGCATGACTTCGTGTATTCATGAAGTGACAGGAGTGCATCACCCTCATTATTCACATTTGTGCCCATCAATATAGGTTTGTCATGCAGATTCTTAAAATATTGATTATTTAGAGCACAATGCATGTTTTTTTGTTGTTGTTTTTTTCTGTGCATATATGAAGTGCATAGGGGGAGTGCAGCATCTCTAGAATTCACATTTGTGGCCAACTGGTACAGAATTTCAATGCAGATTCATAAAATGTTCATAATTTAGTATACAATGAAATGCACAGGGCTGAGGGAAATGCATTGTCACCCAGAATTCACATTTGTGATTAATCGATGTAAGCATTTCATTGTAGATTCTTAAAATTGTGTCTTTGGTCCAATTTCATCTCGATTATTTAGTGAACAATGCCTATTTTTATGCATGACTTTGTATATAAATGTGTGAAGTGCATCACCCCAAATTTTCAGATTTGTACCTGTAAATACCTTTTTTTTTTTTAATGCAGATTCTTAAAATCTTGAGTACACAATTCATGTTTTTATCTGTGCATTTGTTAAGTGTTTAAGAGGTGAGATGAGTCCATTGTTCCCCAAATGTACATTTGTAGCCAGTCAGCACAGTTTTTTCATGCAGATTCTTAAATATTGATTATTTTAGATACAATGCCTGTTTTATTACACAGCTTGTCTGTGTATTTATAGATGCACATGACTGAAGTGAGTGCATCACCCCAATATTAACATTTGTGGGCGATCAATAGATGCAGATTATTAAAATTTTGTCTTATCCCACTTTATCTTGATTATCTGGTAGCATCCTTGACCAAATGGTCTGTAACCTTGTGAGACGCAGCCGTGTTGGCATCAGAACTGAGGAAAAACACTGTTTGCAAAGGTCATCAGTGACATTCAGAATTCAGAGTCTCACATGATACATCAGCAAGAAATACCTGTTATTCCACAGATGCTGAAATTAGATCCGGCTATAACTGGAATGACCTGGGGAGTAAGATAGATGATGCATTAGATGTCTTGAGTAGTCGTCGTATTAATTGGCCTCAAGCGTTTAATATTCATCCTCTTGGACACTAAAATTACGTTTTGTCCCTGCACAACTGGAGGTTGATTGCTCGTTTATGACTAATGGTATTATTTGCAGGTGCACCGAACATGTTAATCGAAGCTTCTCTCTCAGGTCGGACACCGCGTGACACAGTTTCAGCGGAATGATTCGCTGTCAGATTGAGATAAATCGCCGTGCCCTTGAGCGAAGCACTCAGCCTGAGCAGTTTACACAAATATTTTCATTTGCTTTCGAAGGCAGGCAGTCTTCATGTTGCTCGATTGCTAAATAGCAGCTTGAATTTCGACTCCGACACGGGTTGGTGGGACAAATAGGGCCGTGATGAGATGAGATTTGAGTCTTTATTCAACGGTGTGTGAAAGTCATCACACCTGGCAGTGATTTGGGTAGATGGAGGTGATAAAACAAGCAGAAATGGAGAGGAGGTGAAGAAGTGAAACCTCTCAAAGGTACTGTACACAGAAAGTGAGAAAAGCATAGAGAATGGATGGAAAGAGAGTGAAAAGAGAGAGAGGGGCTGACTAAAAGCAGGTGTGATTAAAGAGAGAAGAGGTGAAGAGTGATCGTTTTTGTTTGCAGTTTTATAGTAGCTGACAAATAATGTAGATATGTCTACATGATGTTTTTTTAAAATACAAATATCCCATGTAGACATATCAATTAATTGTGAAATTGCATGCAAATGATTACAAATTTACAAAACAAAAAATGCTAATTGCAAATAATAATATAAAAAAAATAGTTGGAACAGCAAAATACAGTAAATAGGCTTTTAATGTCAAAGACCGTTTAACAACGTTCATCTGTAAGTTGTTACAGAAGCTAGGTAAAGGATTAGTTCACTTCCAGAACAAAAATTTACAGATAATGTACTCACCCCCTTGTCATCCAAGATGTTCATGTCTTTCTTTCTTCAGTTGTAAAGAAATTAGTTTTTTGACTAATTTCAGGATTTCTCTCCATATAATGGACTTCAATGGTGACCCCAAATTTGAACTTCCAAAATGCATTTTAAATGCAGCTTCAAAGGGCTCTAAACAATCCCAGCCGAGGAATAAGGGTCTTATTTAGCGGAACGATCGGTTAATTTAAAAAAAAAATACATAAATAAAAAAGATTTATTACAGTTTTTTTTCCAGTCATGGCAGTTGGAGTACGTCTAAAAACTCCCGTCTCATTTTCTCCTCCAACTTCAAAATCGTCCTACATCACTCTTTTTTACCTATTTTTGTAAGGGGTGTTTGATTTTCTTTGCATGTTGACTTTGTAACCTCTGGGTTGGTACTTCTGCAGCAATGTAGAACGATTTTGAAGTTGGAGGAGAAAAGGAGATTGGAGTTTTTAGACGTACCCTAACTGGCATGACCGGAAAAAACAGAGTTCACACAGACAAGCGTAAAAGTGTTAAAAAATGAATAATATTAACCAACTGTTTTGCTAGATAAGACCCTTGTTCCACGGCTGGGATTGTTTAGAGCCCTTTGAAGCTGCATTTAAACTACATTTCGGAGGTTTAAATTTGGGGGCACCATAGAAGTCCACCACATGGAGAGAAATCCTAAAATGTTTTCCCCAAAAACATAATTTCTTCATGACTGAAGAAGGAAAGACATGATTATCTAGGATGACAAAGGGATGAGTACATTATCTGTCAGGTTTTGTTCTGGAAGTGAACTAATCCTTTAATTAGACACATGCCAACAGGGACAGGTTGCTTGATATCCTTTTAAAAAAATAAAAAATAAATCACCAAATTTAAGAAAATACAACCCAGATATTAAATTGTACCAAAAAATGCATTATGTATTGTGATATTTTATGTTCAGCTGCACAGCTGTGAACTGCATGGCAACTTGTAAAAACCTGCAATTTACAGTTGTATCATTGCACGTTCCCAATTTCACTAAATCAGAAAATAAGAGAAACCACAGAACCAAGTGTGTTCAGATGAGCTCATGCCTGTTCGATTGATCGCTGGAGGTGAGGCTCATTAAGGTCACTAATTGGAAGAGGTTAGTCTTATTTCATTGCCTTCTTGCACTGAAGGCTGTACTTTGAAGGACTGTTTGATTCATGTGTTTTGGTTCTATTGAAGATGAAGGGTTTTCATCCAGAAACTGACTATAACATAACGTGTGTTGGAAGGTCACAGATCTGCAGTAACGATCCTCTCGCTGGCTCTACATTACCCTGGTGGTGTTATTCACAAGTTAAGAGGTGGAGCCAATGATTTTCAATTTAGGTAAATGATCCAGGCTGCTCTGAGAGCTCACCGTCTCTGTGAGGAAAGTGTTTGTGAGCGTTTTTTTGCATTTGTGTCGGGACGATCAGCAAGTCAGGTGAAAGTTTTAGGGTGAGAGTTGCTGAACTCAGAGAAAAACTTTTTGCAGGCTTCATCTTGTCAAATTTTGCAATGACAATGCAAAGATCTCTTCTCAAGCTCTACAAGAGATGAGTTTTTCCACACAAGAAACATCTGAGAAGTTGGAGACTCCAGCGAAATTCTCCATTTGCTGTCAATGGCACCAGCCATAAATATTCTTTTTTACCAGCTACAAAACTCTATGTGCATTATTTCATTATAAAACAAGCTGAACAAATTTCCAAGAAAAAAAAACAAATGAGCCATCAAAGATGCAATTATATGCATATTGTCCACAGTATTTAACATCTTTCTATTGACTCATTTGAACTGGCAAAAATGTAGAAAATTCCAACACAGTAAGGTCATGTGGAAACAAAGTAGTATAAAGCTGTTTTAAATGGCTGCCAAATACTATGTATGCTACTTTATGAAAAATAGCATGCAGAATCCAGTATATACTGTAAGCAAAACTCTTGTATTCCAGTCTGACACAAACAAACATGTGGATTCAAAGCAAACTGAGCCATTACAATTGGTTTGCCCCTGTTCTGGGACTCAGAGACCTGTACAAAGACAGGAGTCAAGTAAAATCAATATGCTTACGTTGTTGACCACAGCTAAATGGAAATGTCAGGAAATGTACAACCTCCAGGCCACAATGGATTCCTTTTGTTTGTCTAAATAAAGTATGTTCTCAGTGGGGCATCTGGAGAGATTAATCCAGCAAAAGAGAAAATCCAGAAACAAAAGCGGAATGGACAGTGGAGTATGAAAAAGAAGAATAAAGAGGATAAGGAAAGTAAAACAAAGGGAGCTGAAAGCGGGATTTGGTGAATCTGGATTTTACATTGGACTGCAGTCTTAGTGACGCTCTGATGCACATAAACACGCTTAGATACGAATGTCTGCAAGACTTAAAACTGATCCACACAGCCAAGAACAGACACGCAAATCACTAGTATGTAGAACTCATTCTTAAATAAATAACTAATAGCCCTAAGACTCACTGAAACAAACGTTAGCAATTAAACAAACACTAAAACATGAAAAGTTTAAGACTAGAAAAACAAAACATCTAAAACTGACAGTGCTGGGTAGTAACTGATTACATGTAATTTGGACTAATCAGATTCCAAAAATTAGGTACTTGTAAGCAAATTATATTTTAAATTTGTGTTTTAAAATACTCATAATCAAGCTACAGTTTTTTTTTTTTTTTTTAATTGATTACATGATTACATATTATTCACACAAGTCTTTGTCTTTGGAAAGCTTTTGTCTTTCAAACACATTAAAATGCATAAAAAACACATTTGCATGTTCACGGTTCTCTGACATTAATGGTCACATTACATGCAGGTGAAGGCGTTAACTTAATTAATTAGTTATGAAAAAATAACACGATTAAAATATTTTAACGCAGTTAACGCGCTGGCCCCGCCCCCAGACCTGTACATCATCTTATATTTCATACAGCTGACTGTTGACAAAGATGATTTAGGGCAACAACTCCATAAATGCAGTTATGCCCTAAATATCACAAATCTCACAATATCACACGGGCAGCAAGAGCAATATGACACAAGTGCTGATTTTGTCCCGATCTATCACAAGCTTAAATGTGATTTTATACAACAGTTCAGTAAAGTAAGTTAATATAGTGTTATATTTTAAACATTATATTATGTGTTTTTGCTCAATTTAGCAGCACATTACCTCTGAACCCACAGCAGGATTACTGCACGTCTCTGACCAACATAGCAGTGTTCAGTTTCTAAATGAATTCGCGTTTTGAAGGAATCGTGTGAATGACATTTACCACCACCTGCAGGCAGATTTAGTTTCTTATTTAGAGTATCATTTCATTAATAATAATAATAATAATAATAATAATAATAATAATAATTCTGTTATCATTTACTCACCCTCATGTCGTTTCAAACCTTTCTTTTGTGGAACATAAAGGAAAGCATTTTGAAGACTTTTGATAACAAAGCTGTTTTGCTTAGCATGACTTTCCCTGTATGAACAAAATATACTGAGATGTTTTTTAATGATCTCCTTTTATGTTCCATAGTTCACGTTAGGCCATTGTAGCCTAAATGTTTATGTGTAATACATTTTTTGCTGACTCAAATAAAATATTTCTTTCTAAAGTTACAATTTATAATGTCTACTTTCTCATTTAACAAAAAAAATAACTTAATCTTTTGTGGGGTTTTTACAGTCAAATTTATTTTCAGATGAATATACGATTAATTATATATATATATATATATATATATATATATATATATATATATATATATATATATATATATATATATATATATATTAATTTTTGATTAGTAATATGCATTGCTAAGAACTTCATTTGGACAGATTTAAAGGCGATTTTCTCAATATTTTGATTTTTCTGCACCCTCAGATTCCAGATTTTCAAACTGTTGTATCTCGGCCAAATAATGTCCATATCCTAAGAACCCAAACATCAGCTTTCAGATGATATAAAAATATCAATTTTCAAAAAAAATGACCCTTATGATTGGTTTTGTGGTCCAGGGTCACAAATATGTAAGGCAATGGATTATGTAACTACAATTTGTGTCATGTAATATGGAATCAGTAATGGATAGCAATTTGTTAGTAATCTACCTAGCACTGGAAACTGAATTTCAAAAACTACAGAGAGAAATGAGTAATTGAATTGTATAGCAAATATCGTTACTATGGCAAGTATCAAGCAATAGCAATCAAAGCATTCACTTGTGCTGTAATAGAGTTTAGGCTGTTGTCACTGAACTGACACAAAAATAACCTTCATTATCCTGTTAGTGAGTTTGACACTGGAAAGCTTGTTTTGTGCAGCCCGTAGAAAAGACAAATCTAAAATGAGATCTCAGTTGTTTCTTTTAGAAAGCAATGGCATCAAAAGGAGACATTTGTCTCCTGAATCTCAGGATTTTCTCTTGCTAAAAAGACCCTAGTAATCTCACTTGAGTTTCAGAACAGCTCTCAATTGTGCTTGGATTGGGTAAGATACCGAAGTCTGCAATCAAGTGCCAAAGATAGAATATGAACTATCATCTAATTCTCCTGAAACCAAACGATCTGACTGATCCACTTTAATTTTATAGCTCAATACACGTCGCCAGAACTGAACTGAAGGTTTTGTACCCTCGAATTTATGGACCATTGGACAAGCCTGAATTCAAAACTGTGTAAAATAATTTGACAGTAACACTCTATTAAGGACCAAAACGATAATCACACTTCTGCTACTTCTGTCCTTTCACCAATGGGATGGAAACTGTTAGCTGTTGTAAAGAACGTCATTCGAGGCTAAAAATTTAACACTCATCTTATTATTAAACTTGCCAGTCAAACTGGATATTCAAATAACGTAACGTCGTTGAAAAGCGGCGGTCACGAGGGAGATCCAAAGCCAATCAGCTGTTAGTATCACAATAGTGCGTCGTCTAACCGGCCGTTAAAGTGTCATGAAGCCCCCCTGTTTCAGCACTGGTTAGCTCTCACCACAGTTTTGAAAAATGCTCATGTCTGCAAGACTTAAAACTGATCCACAAGAACAGACATACAAATGCTCACCACAGTTTTGAAAAACCTTTTGGTCAAATTGGCGCTGTCGTCATAGCAACCGAGGTGTGGCCTGCCTGGCATCAGCCAGACTTGATGTGTTTTCCAAGTAATCCAAATGTTAGCCAGAAGTCGATTTTTACCAATGGCAGCCATAGCTAAACCTTACTTGGTTCTAATGTGTTTGTTGTTATCTGGACCATATACCTCAAAAGGAGCTGTGAACCATGCAATAATTTTCTGCAAATTCTGAACTTATGGCAAAACATATGTGACCCTGGACCACAAATCCAGTCATAAGGGTACATTTTTTGAAACTAAGCTTTATACATCCCACAAAACCTGAATAAATAAGCTTTCCATTGATGTATGGTTTGTTAGGATAGGACAATATTTGGTCAAGATACAACTATTTGAATATATGGAATCTGAGGGTGCAAAAAAATCTAAAAATTGAGAAAATCACCTTTAAAGTTGTCCAAATGAAGCACTTACTAATGCATATTACTAATCAAAAATTAAGTTTTGATATATTTACAGTAGGAGTTTTACTAAATATCTTAATGGAACATGATCTTTACTTAATTTCCTAATGATTTTTGGCATAAAAGAAAAATAAATAATTTTGACCCATACAATGTATTTTTGGCTATTGCTACAAATATACCCCAGCGACTTAAGACTGGTTCTGTGGTCCGGGGTCACATATATGGTAACAATCTGGCCCATATCTGTTCAGCCATGCCATATCGAAGCCATATGTGCCAGCGATCGAACACATTTGGCCCAAAAGTTCTTGCTATCCAGGGCACCTCTATTACAGGCTTATTTTGGCCCTTTTGAAAAGCTTCTTGCTATAACACCAGGGCAACTCTTACAAAGCAATTAATCCATGTTAATAAATAATTAGCGTCTGAGACACTGTCAGCAAAACGTCTTCTCATAGGATAAGAAAACGCCGCCTCATGAATAATTATGAGACACCAGCGCGTCATCGAAGTACTATAGTCCATTGCCACGTCACAAACTGTAAATAGCACAAAAAAGCTAAAAATTAACCATTTTTTTCCAACAATTAAAATTAACAGAAGCTAACATTGTCATCTATGATGTGCAACACAAACACCTCAGAAAAAGTAGTCTAGGGTTTCATGAACCTTTAAATAAAACAGGTGATGAGATTTTATTTTTAATTTAGTCAAAATACAAATTAATGAAGCAACTCTTAAATTTACCAGAATAAGGAGTTGAGGAATAGGTATGTTTTCATATAATGACTCTGCAAGATTTATTCAGTTTATTTACTGTATTTACAGGTGTTGTGTTTAGTGAACAGAGAGACAGTAACTCATCAAGGTGGTATCATTTCTGTACATGAGCACAATTTTCAGTAATAAAAGTCAACTTTAGGCTACCCTGCTGGAAAAAAAAAAACTGGATTTTTGGTTTGGTCATCCAAACTGGTCTTAGTTGGCCAACAGGCCGTTTTAGAGGGGTTTTGGCTACTGGTCCCCAGGCTGGGAGACCAGCTAAAACCAGCTACTTTTAGCTTAAACCGGCTAAGACCAGCCAACCAGCTTAGGCTGGTTTTAGGTGCTTTTTTTCAGCAGAATGTAAAAAATCTGAAGTTAAATTCTTTTATTTGGGTCAATCAGTATTAATTTACATATCAGCCTCCTGGAAAGATGATAGAGAGAGAGAAAGAAAAAAAAAGATAATGTAATCACTACCTGTTCAGTCATCACATGGGAAATAGACAGTCAAGTCAGCATATCCTGTTGAAAAAAAACAGCATATGCTGGTTAGGTATGTTTTTAAGCATGGCTGCTGGTTTGAGCTGGTTTAAGCTGGTCATGAGCTGGTTTAAGCTGGCCATGTGCTGGTCGTAAACTGGTCCTAAGCTGGTCCTGAGCAGGAGCTAGTTGCTTAGGACTAGCCCATGACCAGCTAAGGACCAGCTCAAACCAGCAGCCATGCTTCAAAACATACCTAACCAGCATATGCTGTTTTTTTTAAACATGTAATATGCTAATATGCTATTTTTCTAACCACATACTTAAATGAAACTAAAAACACCTTTAAGTTTACTAAGCTATGAAAGACTAACCTCTAAGCACTAAATGTTTGTGAGTTCAACAGAGAGATAGATAGCTTTGTTTGAATTTTTAATGTGTGTGTTCTGAAAAGGTAAAACCTGCATCTTTTCTTCAAACGTGATGCAAATGACTCAATCAAACCTTTCTCTGTCTGTCTTTTCATTTGTCTATACATCTTTAAAAGGAAGCCTGTGTGCCTGAGATTGCCAGCGTTTATGCAAATGTGTATGTGTGAGTTTGAAGCTGGAGTCTTTGTAATTTGTAATCAGCTGATGTTCTGGAACTGTGAAGTGCGATTCTCCAGACTCCTGACTGGCATATGTAATCCAATTCCATCTTTATTAGCAGCCCAAATGACTGTCAGACAGGCAGAGACACACCATGGGTGCAAAACACTTTGAAGTTTCCATCCAGTATATCGCTCCACACAGCAGAACATTGGCTACAGCAAGGCCATTGTGGGAAATTTGCTGCAACTTTTATTGAATTACTTTTTAGGTTAACATATCGCAGAATGTTTCCTGAGGTCTTTTGTAATGAGGCTTTATCCTCCATGCATCCCCTACTGCTGTGTTAAATTGTTTGGCTTAAATAAAGGCAGGCCTTTTGTGTGCATGCTCTTTTTATCACAGTGAGAGGTCATTACAATCGCTGGTCATTTCTTCTGCCCGTACACCTCACGCTGTGTATGCGTGACCCACAGTGAATAAGGCAAGGTAGTGAAAAGGTCTAGAAGAGAAAAGACTGGATGCTAGAGCGTCTGTGTATCCTTGGGCCTTTTTCCTGGGTCATTGTGACATGGACGTAGAATACTGCATAAGCACCAGCGATTGGATGTAATTACACACATGTTGCTGCTGCTTGTTCAGTTTTTACTGAAGGTCACAGTGAGACAGAGGTGAAAGCTGTGGAGGAAAACAGGCAGGCAGGAAGAAGAGGGACGAAGTGAATGACAAAGTCTCAGAAGGTCAAGTTCTCTCATGCATTTGGATTTGCATGTGAATCTGTATACATGGCTACACGTGTGTTGATGTGCATGTACATGTGTGTGATTTTGAGTATATAAGTGTGAATGCATCTGAATGTGTATGTGGCTTACGCATGTGAATTTTAGTGTGTGAGAACACATGCACATGAATGTTTATATATGCATCTGAACATATATGTCAATACATGTATGGAAACATATCCGAATTGTAGTGCATTTGACTGTATGTGCATGCATGTGAATTTGAGTTTGTGCATCTAGATGCATGGGTGTGAATTAGATTTTGTGCATGTATGTGAATGCATACACATGAATATTAATTTATGCCTGACAAATGATAAATTACAGTGTGTGTGTGTGTGTGTGTGTGTGTGTGTGAACTTATGCATGTGATTGCATTTGCTGAATTTGAGTGTGCGTGTGAATGCATGAATGTAAATCTGTCTAAATGCATGTACATGGATGTGTTCATTTGAGTGTTTGCATGTGATTGCATGATGTGAGGATTCTATATGTGCATCCACAAACGTGGGTGTGTGAGTGTGTGAACATGCATTTGACAGCATTAGAATGCATGTGTGTGTACATGAATGCATGCTTAAAATGAGCGCATGCATGTTGAGTGAATGCAGTGGATAAGAAAGGTGGAGCAGCTTTTGATTTTAGCTTCGCTGAATTTAGTTACCATTTGTGGTACTGCAATTCCAATGTGAAATTGTGTGACTCATTCTTTACACCCATAAGTTTAACAAAGATGCATTTTCTCACCTGTATGTGTCATTATGCAGCAAGACTGACTTCAACACTTTCTCAGCCACCCCTTCATCTTTCTCATCTTCTGCTGTCTCCATTTCTTCTCACGTTCCACAGCAAACATCCTCACGGTGATCATCCTTTCTCAACTGGTGCTGCGGCGACAGAAATCATCTTATAACTACCTACTGGCCCTGGCCATAGCTGACATCCTGGTCCTGCTGTTGATCGTGTTCGTGGACTTCCTGTTGGAGGACTTCATTCTCGGAGCGCCTCTGCCCCACTCACTCAACAAAGCGGTGCAAGTTCTGGAGTTCTCCTCTATCCACACCTCCATCTGGATCACGGTTCCCCTGACCGTGGACCGATACATTGCCGTGTGCCATCCGCTGCGCTACCACACCGTCTCCTACCCGGCCCGAACTCGCAAAGTGATCTTGGCGGTGTACGCTGGATGCCTGATCACCAGCGTCCCATATTACTGGTGGCCGGAGCTGTGGCACGGGCTGCCGGGAGCAAGCGCTGGTGGCCGCAGTAGCAGCGCAGGCCAACACGTGTTGGTTTGGGTCCACTGTGCAACGGTTTACCTGCTCCCCTGCTCTGTTTTCTTCTCGCTCAACGCTATCATCGTACGCAAGCTTCGCTGCCGCCGTAGCTGCTTCCGTCTGCGTGGCTACTCCACTGGAAAAACCACGGCCATCCTGCTGGCCATCACCTCAGTGTTCGCCGTGCTTTGGGCACCACGCACCCTCATGATCCTTTACCACCTTTACACGGCCCAACCGGCGATGCCTGGACCGGCCAGGCTGCTGCATTTGGTCACAGATGTGGCGAACATGCTGGCGCTTCTCAACACCGGCGTCAACTTCTTCCTCTACTGCTTCATCAGCAAACGTTTCCGCAGGATGGCCGGCACGGTGCTAAAGGCCCTTTTCCGATGCAGGAAGCAGCCGCCGCCATTTTACGCCAGTCACAACTTCTCCATCACCAGCAGCCCTTGGATCTCACCAGCCAACTCGCACTGCATTAAGATGCTGGTGTACCAGTACGACAAGAACGGCAAACCAGTCTGCATATCCTCCTGAATGCCAACTCAAGTCATTCTGTACCAATATAACGCTGGCTACTAAGTCAGACGAGCTTGGGAAAAGTCCTTCCCGACTGGTGATGAGCTGAAGGCGGTGATCAGTTTGTTGGAAAGTGCCTCAACGAAAGATTCAGTGTCAGGTTCAGAGACATCTTACAGCCAAAATGTGGTTCTTTCTCTGGCAAAAAAAATA
Organism: Labeo rohita; assembly: GCF_022985175.1. Lineage (NCBI taxonomy): Eukaryota > Metazoa > Chordata > Actinopteri > Cypriniformes > Cyprinidae > Labeo > Labeo rohita. The sequence continues at coordinate 26,875 of NW_026127197.1, read as the reverse complement.
AACAGGAGTGGTCATTAAGCTATAACATGCCTACGCCTTTCAGGATATTAATGCAAAAAAAGACTCAGTCTCAAAGTCAAGAGAAATTATGAAAGGCTTGTGCGCATTCCAGTCAATGACTGTCCAGTAAGACCAATGTATGTTGATGTGATTTAAAGAGTTTGTCTCTAGTAGGGCTGGGCAATATAAAAAAATATATATAAAAAAATTATATCTCACTATTTATTTCAAATTTTGACAATATTTGTTATATATATCAATACTTTTCCATTTGCTTTCTATAAATTTAAAAAGGTGGGTTTTTTGGCCCTCATGAAAAATTGTTTACTGCAAAATGAACACTACTTAAAAAAAGTATTTATCTAATTTATATTACTCTCTTATTTACATCACGTTTGCATAGTTATTAGGGCTGGGGAAATAAATGGATGCATCACAAACTGAGAAATGATTCAGCATCAGTTCTGAGATTTTCTGAATACTTTGCGGTTCTTTCTGGAGTAAAATCTGAGCTTAGTTTTGAACAGCAGATGGCACTGCTTGCTTTAGAAACAGCCATACTCTGCACTGTAAAAAAAAAAAAAAAAATAAATAAATAAATAAATAAAATGTTGAGTCAACTTGTTACAATTTGTTACCCTGCTGCCTTAAAATTTTAAGTTCAGTCAACTCAAATAAGTTTAGTCAACTTGAAATGTTAAGTTGTACTAAGTCACAACTTAGATATTTGAGTTGACTAAACTAAACATTTGGTTTGCTAATCTTAAAAGCTGGGCTTCTTATCCAGCTGCCTAAAAATTGTTAAAAGTTAAATCAACTCAAATATATAAGTTGTCACTTAACTTAACATTTCAAGTTGACTTAACTTTTTTGATTTGACTTAACTTAACATTTTAAAGGCAGCCAGGTAACAAATTATTTTAAGTTGACTCAACAAATTGATTTTTACAGTGTGCAATTCTGACCTTTTTTCTCTCATAATTGTAAGACGCAAACACAAACTCACAATTACGAGTTGTAAAGTCAGAATTGTGAGATATAAGCTCACAATTCTGAGAGAAATAGACAATTATGCGAAAAAGTCAGAATAGTGAAAAAAAAAGAATTGCGAGATATAAACTCAGATGCGAGTTCAGTGGCGATTCAGTTATTCGGAGGTGGGAAAGGCTTCCATAAGCAATCTGTGAGCTTGTAGAATAAAGAAAGTGGACTGAGTGGATTGTGACTTTCATGCCTCTGATTGGTCAGTGCTTGTGATTGGTTACAATGCTTAATGCTGTTAAACGCTGAAAATAGAAACCTTTGATGCTCTTCACAACGCACTCACACACATGGGCATGGGAGCACTTGAAATCCCACAAAACAGCTATATTCATCACATATTACCTTAGCTTTTAACATGATCACAATTTACATGATATTCTACATTTTTAACTTCAGTATTCGATGTATTGCCCAGCCCTAGCCTCTAGCATGGTTTCAGTTGAATGCGCACCAAAGCAACATTTCCTGTGAAGAAAAAAGGATTCAAAGCTGGAGCCAACGAGATGTTACTGTATGTGAACCACCTTTCCCCTCTCACCTTCTCAGCAGAGAGACAGAGCCCTCCCTCCCTGTGTGACATTAAAAAAACCACGCTGGCATTTTCGTTTAATATGCTGTTGGTCTCCAAGGGCCGGTCGCAAACAGCACAAGCTCTTATTAAAGAATCAAGCCTTTAGATATGCTCAGTGCTGGAAACCTGCTTCGTTATTACTGCCTGATGAAGAATAACAAAAACGCAATGACTTCTGCTTCAGCAAAAAGCTTCTGGTGCAACTGACTGTTAAGTGTACAATTAAGGCAAAAAATACCTTCAGAAAGGAATTATTCTTTATCGGTTAAATCAATATTCTAAGCAACGTCGACACTCATTGCTCAGTACATGCACAGATTTTCTATCACAGTGACAAACACTAAATAATTAAGACTTTTCAACTTCTGTCACACACGTACGCACACTCATTTATCCTTTCCCGGGCAGCCTCAAGAAGAAAGAAGGTGAAAAAGAGAAGGCTTTTCAAATAAAATCAATTGCTGTCTCCAGAGTGAGCTATTGGAGGAAACCACATTCATTTATCTTCACTGCGGCGTGGAGTAACAGGCTGCCATCTGGAGTGCTTTAACTGTGGTGCATATATATTTAATACAGCGGGGAACATGTGCGTAGATAAGGTAGACAACTTAAAAATGTATGATCTCTGTCGTAGACAAGGCTGTGTCCACCTGTCTCATTACACCAGGGCCAACTATGAATGCTAAATGCTGTGTTGGTGTTGAAATGTAAAAGAGACAAATGGTGTCTTTCAGGACTGAAAGCGGTTACTTTCCATTACAGCGTCCATTTAAAAAATTGGCCTTTTTGTGGCTTTTAGTCCAATCCCTGAAGAGCAGTTTGAGGTATGTATGCTTGCATACACCTTAAAGATGATAAGTGTAGTTTACACATTTAAAATGTTTGATCTTTCACTTTCAGGGTAATGGACGAAAATTATTAACTTGTTGTCTTGTTTGCAAGGTCACACGTTCTTTCTAATAATGCTCCTCCATACAAATAAGTGAATATGGACTTATAAGTGAAACATGTGACTATTTTTTTGTCTTTAAAGAGTATACAAACTTACATACCGCAGTGCTGGGTAGACTGCTTACAAACTGTAGTCTGTTACTGATTACAAATTACAGTACATGATGAAAATTATAGTCAGTAATGTAATCTAGATTACTAATTTTAGGTAATGTATTCTGACTACTTTTGGATTACTTTTAGATTACTTTTGACCTAACTTGTTTATTTAAAGCTGCAGTCCATAACTTTTTTTGTGTTCAGAATTTACAAAATGTATATGTGACCCTGCACCACAAAACCATTCATAAGGGTAAATTTTTGGAAATTGAGATTTATACATCTGAACAAATAAGGTTTCCATTGATGTATGATTTGTTAGGATGGGACAATATTTGGCCGAGATACAACTATTTGAAAATCTGGAATCTGAGGGTGCAAAAAAAAAAAAAAAAAAAAAAAAAACACTGAGAAAATCGAATTTGAAGTTGTTCAGATAAAGTCCTTAGCAATGCATATTACTAATCAAAAATGAACAACAAAATATCTTTATGGAACATGATCTTTACTTAATATCCTAATGATTTTTTGGCATAAAAAAAATCGATAATTTGACCCATGCAATGGATGAATATTAGAAAACATGCAAGTGTGTTATTAAATTATTGAAATATTACATTTAAATCTCAGGGGGAGTTCAAGTAAATATTTTAGGTCAAAGTGGTTTGACTGACGAAAAGGTTTGGGAATCCATGTATCACATGAATAAACATTAATAAACATGGAAACACCATTGCATGCTCAAAGTCTTCCAGGTTTACATCAGTTGTACATCAGCAGTGTTTAGTAATTTGCGTAATTATTTATTTAATACACTGTGAACTTGACAGAGAGGTGCTTTTGTCCCCAGATTCAAATGCATAGGTGGTAAATTAATTTACATGACATTTACATGGCAATTATTTACATGGCTATATTGTAAATACTCATTGTTTTCAATATGATGAATTTTTTTTTTTTTTTTTTTTTTTTTTTTTTTTTTTTTAGAAAGAATCAATACATTTGTAATCATTTAATCCATAAAAAGTAACTGTAATCTGATTATGAACATTTCAAAACAGAATGTAATTAATTACAAGTACATTTTTGGAATCTGATTACATAATCCAGATTACATGCACCGAACAAGAATCATTTATTGAACAAACTGAACAGATTCGAGTGAACCAAGACAATCCTACTGGTTCACTCACTAAAATGAATCAATATTTCCACCATACTAGCAATAGCAAGTAGCAAATTGTGGTTTTACCAGCCCTGTGATGTAAATTAAATGCAAAACATTTTAAACAGAAAATCCACCCTGCTAGGAAACGTCAACACATTTGCATTTGATGGTTTTTAAAATGTAATTATGTAAAGTGTGTGTAACAGTAATCAGAATGCTCTTAATATGCAATTATTTTTGTGGAGCAGCCTGTAATTATGCATATTGATTGTTCTTGCTATTGTAATCAATTATATTAATATGGACCCTGTAATGTAAAGTCTTACCAAATCTGAGTTTTTTTTTTTTTTGCTTGGTGAGTAGAACGTTCAGGAAATAGGAGCCCTGTGGTGACTTTAAGGTTAACCTGTATAACCTGTGAGATCTGTGTCAGTGAAATATAGGCAAAAAGCGTGTAATGTCGTATTCTAGGTGTGTACAGAATACCAATTAAGCAAAATTATAGACTAGAATGTCAAGGTGCTGCTAAAGTGTCTGTACTGTATATCATCTTTATTCTGTCTTATTTATTTGTTTCTACCATGTTTGCCTCTGTCCTTTTTCACCTAGATTGTCTACACAGACTATTTACATTACTATTAATGGAAAGTGCAAAAAATGACATAAATAGAATCCAGAGTGGCCACTAAAAAGTATTGTGACTCAAGTCTGAATGTCATTGCATTGGACAGTTTGATATTTTGTATAATGCAAAGAGGTTTGTATGTTTTTATGTGTTCATATACTTTTTGAGGCCACTACTTGAAGGGCCAATCAAAAACCAATAATAAATGTCCTCATGTTCAGCAATCCTTCCTCTGAACAATCACAAAGCGTATATATTTGGACATTACTGCCAATGTATTGATACGCCACGATCAGCCTTCATGCAAAAAATAACAAATAAGGAGGTAAGAAATATGTTTCCTGATCCTTTAATCTTTTGATAAGGTCATGTCTGCTTATGCGATCTAAGAGATGGTAAAATGTTTATTTTTGAGCACATATTTGAACAATATTGTACATATTTTATTTAATGAAGTCAATGAGGCTGTTAACCTTTGATATGTGTACAAGAATGAATGTATGTGATCAAATATGAAGCATATTTGCATTGTTTGCGATATAGAGACATCTTTTTACAGTTTCTTTAAGATGTTTGGCTGATCAGCAGTGAATCTTTCTATATGTAGGCCAAGTGAATGTATTTGTGTATTTGCAGTGAATGTACTGTATGTTATGAAAAATAGCATGCAAGTTATTCTGATGTATATTTTCTTGAACACATAATCATTAAAAATGTATCACCTTTTACCTAAATTTAATGTCTGAAGTTAATCTGACTTAATTCTGTGACTGTGAACATATGAAGATGACTTATATAAGCCTAATGAATAAAAGAACCAATGTGGTGAATTTGTGTTGAAGAAATGTATAACCCATATTTGAAATAAAAATAATAATTTTAGTAATATTACTAATTAATATGAATTAGAAATATATATACAGAAAATATATACATATATATTATATGTATATTAATAATGTATATATATTTAAATGCATATAGCATAAAATTAATAATTAATGTTAGTGTGTTAGTGTATTAATGCCTGTATACAATGTATAATTACTATACTAATATTAATGTTTTGTATAATATTATAATTTAGAGTATATATATATATATAATAATAATTAATAAATATTAGTGTTTGTAAGTGTATTAATGTGTCTATACAATCCATATAATTATATTTATTTTATTATTATTTTGTATATTCTATTTTGTGATTATATATATTCTTGGACTTATTATATTATATTATACTATGTTATATTATATTATATTATATGATAATACACTTGTATTATGTTCTAATTATTATTGTGTTATAATACACATTATATAAATGTATATATAATCTAAATGCATATTTAAAAAATGTATATAGCATAATATTATTTAATGATATTAATTGGTGTATGTTAATGTGTTAGTGTATTAATGCATGTATACAATAAATATATAATTACTATACTAATATTAATGTTTTGTATAATATAATTTAGACTATATATATATATATATATATATATATATATGTGTGTGTGTGTGTGTGTGTGTGTAAATACTGTATAATATTAATTAATAAATATTAGTGTTTGTAAGTGTATTAATGTGTCTATACAATCCATATAATTATATTTATTTTATTATTATTTTGTATATTCTATTTTGTGATTATATATATTCTTGGACTTATTATATTATATTATACTATGTTATATTATATTATATTATATTATATGATAATACACTTGTATTATGTTCTAATTATTATTGTGTTATAATACACATTATATAAATGTATATATCATCTAAATGTATATTTAAAAAATGTATATAGCATAATATTAATTAATGATATTAATTGGTGTATGTTAATGTGTTAGTGTATTAATGCATGTATACAACAAATATATAATTACTATACTTCTATTAAATGTTTTGTATAATATTATAGTTTAGGCTATGTAAAGATTGTTAAAAAAAAATACAGCAATACAACAATATAATAAAATATAATAAAATATTAAGACCATTATACTATATTATACTATATAATATTATATAACAATATTATATTATAGATTTTAAGGTAAAATATGAGCTGGTCAGTTCTAGTAAAATAGACCCTGTAAAGAACACAGCGGTAACTAGAGTTAGATCACTTTCTTGATCAATAACGTTAGTGCTCTTGGGTACAACGCTTAAGTAACTTGAAGTAATTAGTACATTTAAAACTGGTGCACAAGCAAATTCAGTGACAAAATCAATGTGATGTGGCTCACAATCCATCACTTCACATTAAACCAAATCTGTGGGTAAAAAGGCTGTGTTTTTATCCAGGCACAAATCTCACTACTGCTTACTGTTTATTGTGCCCGACAGCCACAAGCTTGTGACCCAACATGCCTCATTACCCTTGACACGTATGAGTCAATCTCCAGCAGGCCACAGATACAGCAGCTCATTTCCAAAAGCGACCGTCTGGGCTTGTCAGCCCCGGGGATCAGCTGTTGATAAAGTGCTGTTTTAATGTCCATGTTAATGGCTGAATAAAATGAAGTGGCACAGAAGCCCAGCTGAGCAGGTTGGGTTGTTTAGCTTAAGCACTTATTGCACGAATGTCACTGTATTTTATGATTTCACCAGTGACCAATTATTTTGGAGGGCTCTTCACAGCGTGAAACTGACAGATTTTTCCCAAGCAGATCTTAAATAGAGTTCAGCATTGCCATTCCTCTCATTAGCTGATGCATCAAGTGTTTTGCCATCTTTTCTTATTGGCACAGATGCTTTTTGAGCCAGTTTGAGCTGTAAATGCCACTTGACTACAGGTTTGGACCAACATAAAGGTAAGCAAATGACAGCACTGAGGATTTTAGTTGTTAAACTGGTTTATTGATTTTCTGTTTTCAATCTTGCAGACCATCAAATTTACAGGATTAGAAGGGGATCTTAAGAGATGAGTTTTGTGGAACTGCTAATGCAATTCAGTGAACAAATGGTAACATTTGGTTAAAAAAAAGTCTGCTTTTTAATCCCATAAACATAAACCAGTAAAAAGCTGGATTTCTCAAAACAAAAGCACATTACAAAAAGGAAAAAAGAAAAACAGAAATCACAATAAAATGGAGCATCTAGCACAAACCCAGTGAGTGTACCAACACAGAAGCAATAAAAACCAAGCACGTCTGCCCTAACGTTGATGTTATAAGAGGGCCTTTGCGTACAATCCTGAGGTACTAGAGAAAAGGAAAAACATCTGGACATCTTATGTGTCATTTCCATCTAAAATTTGAGCGGGTCTCGTTAACGGGACGAGTTGGAACTGGAGCGGGAACGATGTCGCCTGCGACCCGGAGACCTGGAGCGGGAACGTCTTCTCACCGGCGAGCGGCGCCGCGGAGACCGAGACCTGCGAAAAGGGCGAACTGTCAGCTCTAGCAAAGATAAATCACAGACGCACATGCGCTAATTACCTGATAAGACACATAAAAGGCAGGAAGTCTGTCTTCTCTGTGAAGCAGGAGGACGAATAAACAGAAATGCGAGATGAAAGGACAGATTGCACATTTGCAAACAGGTGTTAAGTGCAGACTAAAATGAATTTAGGCCTGCAAGGGTATTGGATTGACTGCAGGGCTCGCAAAATAAAAATAAAAAAATCCTGGTAGCCCTTTGGGCAGGCACTCTTTAGATTATGGTAATCTGAAAAAAATGTAACATGCTCAAAAAAAAAAAAAAAAAAAAAAAAAATTATATATATATATATATTTTATATATATAAAATTGGATACGAGTCTAAATGTCGAGTCTAAACATTTTTGAAAAACATAAAGGAAATTATTTTATTTCACTACTTACAGTGTCTGCAGGATTTTTTTTTACAAATCAATTTAAAGCTTTTAAATGACCCTTTTTAAAGGAGAAGTCTTTTTTACAGGTAATGTACTCACCCCCTTGTCATCCAAGATGTTCATGTCTTTCTTTAGTCGTAAAGAAATTATGTTTTTTGAGGAAACCATTTCAGGAATTTTCTCCATAGTAGGAGTTTGAACTTCCAAAACGCAGTTTAAATTCGGCTTGAAATGATCCCAAATGCGGTTGTAAACAATCCCAGTCAAGGAGGAAGGGTCTTATCTGCGAAACGATCAGTTATTTTCATAAAAATAATACAATTTATATACCTTTTTATTGTCAAACGCTCGTCTCGTCTTGCTCTTCCCAACCTTTTCCGGTTCATGACAGTTAGGGTATGTCGAAAATCTCAGTCTCACCTTCAAAATCGCCCTATATTGTCGTTTTACCTTTTTTGTTACGAGTGTTTGATCTTCTTTGCATGTTCACTTTGCAAAGACTGGGTTGGCACTTCTGCAGCGATGTAGGATGAGCTTGAAAAGTTTTTTTTTAAGTTGAGGGAGAAAATACAATCTGAGTTTTTTGACATACCCTAACTGTCTTGAGCCAGAACACACAGAGTTCAGGGAGAGCAAGACAAGCGTTTGAGATTAAAAAGTATTTAAATAGTATTTTTTTAATAAAAATAACCGATCGTTTGAAGCCGCATTTAAATTGCATTTTGCAGAAACTGTTCTTTGTTTCCTTAATATTTAATCATTGACTATAGCCATTACAGCATAATTGAGAGCTATCAATTTTAACATTTATGAGACTTTAAAAAATATCTTCTAATTTAAGTAAGTGGAGTGCACGTCTGAAGTCTCCTATTTAAAGTGGTTGTAAAGACATTCCACGACAAAATAGATGCTTCTTGTCAAGAAAAAACCGAAGACCGAAGCAGCAGTTGTGAATGGGGTAGCCAACCCTAGGCCCGTCCCTGCATTAAATATTTTTAACAGTTAAACTGGAAAAACTGATCTGGAAAATTTATGTTTTTATATGAATTAGTGCTGTCAGTAATTTTGACAGCACTAATTCATACAAAAGCACCCACAATGCGTTTTGACTTTGGAAAATGTAGCGCTCATATTTATACAATGAAATCATATGATTCTTATCTTTTTGTCCCCAAATGCAAGACCTTGTTAAATTATAATTCAAAAATCTTTCTTAAAAATGTTCTTATACCATTTAAGGTATTTAGGACTTTTTATGGCCTTAAATATGATACAACTAAATTGAAGGCTTTTAAAGGACCCACAGGAACCCTGTATTTAAGATACGGGCTGTATTAACAACAAGGTCGCAACACATTTCAGTAGCCTGACTGGAAGACACAATAGTGATTTTGAGAGCCCTGGATTGGTTCCCATCCACCCGCACAGAAAACACAACATGCCAGTCAGACTAAAATACATGAAAAAAGCCAACCTTCTCCTCATGCGAGGTGGTGTGCGGCGCCACATGGGAGGCGGAGGAGGCATTCGGCGCGGAGGTGATGGTCTTCTCGGAGCAGGTCGTATCCTCTGGGCAAGGACAGCCGTGGCTGTGATTTCCTGACCATCAATCTGACCTGAGGACAGTAAGAGAGTGTTAAAAATCCCTTCTAGTGAACTGATACGTTTTATTAATTTCTCTTTTTTTTTTTAATATTCAGGTTGTTTATTTTTTTTTTTCTGATTTCACGTTACTGTCTAGTTTTTTAATTTTTCTTTCAATTTTGTTAAGCTATTTTAGTACACCAAGTTAAACAAATTGACAATGAGAAATGTGACCTTGCTAACTAGCTAAAATAAAAACATTGAGGTCCCATTAGTTAATGCATTAATTAAACTAACAATGAGAAAGATATTAGTTACAGTATTTATTAATCTTTATTAAGGTTCGTTAATTAAAATACTTTATGTTAGCTCCGGTACATTATGAAGATTTCATAACGCATTAGAAAATGCTAAAAATAACATTAAAATTAAGCATGTTTTAGAAGTACTTTTCATTGATAGCTCATGTATTTTACTAATGTTAACAAATGAAACCTTATTGTAAAGTGTTAGAATTTTTAAAATATTTCATTTTAACAATTTCAAGTAAGTGCTATAATTACAACTGTTAAAAGAATAGAAGAGTTAAAATAAACAAATAAACATGTTAATTACTTAAAGTAACAAACATGTTTTTTTTCATGGTTTTATTTAATAGTAACAACCCTGCAACTGTCAATTCAACTCTTTTTTTTCCCCTTACACATACCTCCATCCATGTGTTTGAGGGCTTTCTGGGCGTCCTCCGGAGACTCATATTCCACATAAGCGTAACCCTTTGACAGATTCGGGTGCAAACGGTCCGGGGGCATGTCAATCATCTTGATCTTGCCGTAAGTCGAAAAGATCTCTTGAATATGTTCCTACGGGAAATCAAGTACAGATCAGATCAGCAGATCAGCAAAAAGCAATACAGCAGAGATGAGTACTGAAGTAAGAATAAGTGCCGGTACACCAATACTTCAACATATTCAATTATTTAAAAAAAAAAAAAATGCATGTTTAAATATGCTATATTAGTGTGCTGTTTTTGTACCTTTTGTAATATTCAAGTAGTTATTTTTCAATTTTTGATTGTCTTGCATACTTCATGATGCTGTAATATAACTAAAATATTATTTTGAAATACTTGTTTATTTATGGCAAGTCACCAGATGAATAGAATAAAATTTTAACTAATGTATATCACCATACATTTCCAAGTTGATTAATCACAGTACATTAAGCCAACTGTTTTATATTACAGACTTTCTGAAACGTTGTTTAAACATGCAAATAAGCATTATCTAATTAAATATGCACCAATTTGCATACATTGCTGAACACTGTATAAAGCCAATTTCCATTTCTTGTTTGTTGATATTACAGTTGAAGGCTTCACATGGGGATTTTGCATATCACTGTATCACTGTATAATCCTATAAATTTGAAAATATTGTCAAAAAAAAATAAAGTTAAGGAATAAAATGTAATATCAGGTGAATTATATGAAGAAACCCCTCTGTAAGAACCTTCGGAATATGGACAGGAATAAAAATGGAAAGTTTAGTGCATGTAAGAGCTACTGAAATGGAGACTTCAAGCTCAAATGTACAGACACAAATAGATAAAGTGTAATAAAATCACACTTAAATCTGTTTTTTGGATGGTTTCTTTCTACTAGCCTGAAAGAAGACAATTTATGGAAAGCTACATAGCTACATAGCAAAGTGACCAGTACATGGGGGGGGAAAAAAAAAAAAAAAAAAGAAATACTATATAAAATGTTTTTGTTTTTAAAAATGTGTTTATATTAACAAATTAATCATGTTTATTAGTGTATTTGATTTGGATAAAGAATATTTTGACATACTTAATAGAACTGACTGAATAAGAAACATCACTGTTTAAATTCAGTTATTATTCAGTGACGCACTGATCTTGAACTGTACCTTGGTTACGTTCCTGGTGAGTCTTCCCAGATGAAGTTTGGTAGGTTTGGGGCTTGGGCTCCTTCTCTTCCTCTCTTTCTCATCAGTCCGCTTTTTGTGATTTGGACCTGGTTAAAATCACAAGTTCAGTAAGTGCCACACCTGGTTTTCTCATCATTACCTAGTTAACATCATTTGAATCAAGTGTTTGGGTCAAAAAGCCCAGAACGTACTTTGACCGTGAACGGCGTCGGTTATCATGTCGACGGCGGCTCGGGCTGGGAGACCCAGAGGACCCAGAAGAACTAGATGAACGAGAGGAACTGGATGACCCAGAGCGGCTAGAACCAGAGGAAGAGCTGGACCCGCTAGACGAGCCCGAACTGGATCCAGAACTGCTGCTGGAGCTGGAACTGGACCTGGATCTGAGGTCGAATAAGATATGCATGATTAGTAAAGGGTTAAAGTATTATCCAAACATAAACCCTGAACTTCACCCCATTCGACCTGCTGCTGCTGCTCCCGGTGGAGTTGCTGCGGCGCTTGCGGATCTTGTCTCTGCCTCGCTCCTTCTCCGCTCCCTCTTTCCCAGCAGCCTTCTCCTTCCCTCGTTCCCTGGGTTTGTCCTCCGAACGCTCTCTGCGCTTGGTCGGTGATGGAGCCCTGTGAGGAAAAAAGAAAAAAAAAATGTGTCACATTTAGCCTGCGTCTCAAACTACTGAGCTGACACACTCATAATCTACAGTGGGTTTACTCTGTTCACAGTTTTAATGTGTTTTTCATACTTGCATCACATCATGCAATGTGTGTGTATATTATTTTTATATTATATACATACATATATGTGTATGTGTGTGTGTTTATTACATATACATATATATATATATATATATATATATATATATATACACACACATACATACACACACAAAACTGGTATAAAACTGGGGAGCTTAAGTACTCAAAACCCTCATATATTATGGAAATGATTAATAAAGATAACGGTAATTATATTATTGTTATTATATAACCACAATAAGCCGGCCAAAAAAAAAAAAAAAAGTCATTAAATGTAACAATCTGAGATAATTGTGATCAGTATGACTTCCTAATGATCTAACTGCTGATTTTTATTATGATCCTCCTCATTATTACTATTTTCCACATTTTAGTTATTGAAAATCTAATAAAATTGTTTGTACATTATAGAAAAAAGTATCATTTTTATTTGTATTGTATGTCCTTATAAATGCATAGAATCCGTTTTTGTTACGAATTTTTTTGTTTTTTGTTCAGTTACGAATTACATGCAGTTTTTTTGTGAAAAAGCCTTTAAATCAAAAAGTTAAGATTGTCACTACATAAAAAAATTGCACATTACAAAGAATAGTACCACAACACATTTAAAAAAAAACAAAGAAATCAATGTTAAGAAACATATATTAATTACAAAAAAAAAAAGTTTTTTTTTAACGGTTTTAGTTTTAGTAAACTAAAATAATCCTAAATCCAACAAAATCTCTTTTACGTTTGATTATTTGACTTTTTTTTTTATTACCAAAAAATGACCTATTTAGATATTTGATAATAAAAATATTGAATAATCGAAATAATATTACTTATATACAAACACACACATACATACAACACATTTTTTATTATTTCTTTTAAAAATCATGTGCCATTGTACTCTTTGTAATAGACTTAATTAGAATTAGCATAGTAAACAACCACAATAAATATAATACCATAGTAACTCTTTTGTACTTGTTTTGATGCTGTACACAATATAAACCGACAGCTGATTGTTTAAGATAATCCAGGAAAATATAAAGCAATCGTTTTAAATAAAGTATTAAATAATCACCACCAAAAACATTCAATATGCAGACTAAAAAAAAAAACACCACATTGAAACTCCTATCATAAAAGTATAAAAATAGATATCATATTGCATATAAACAATACAAATCCTTAAGATTTGACGGGTTTGTTTATTTTAAACAAATTACGTTTATTGATTCGATTCATTCAACGCGCGGAGCTAATGCTAATCCTACCATTATAAAGCCCGATTACGACAAATATCGACGATTACTAACAACAAACGCCGCTATGATCTCTCTGCGTGCACTCAACCTCATATACGACCAAAAAACAGTAGCTTATTGTAAATATTGATCATAATAAAGACTCAAACTTACATGATGAATGAACAGCGCGGGTCACACTCAACGCCGAGCGTAACTACCGTCGCGTCTTAACGACGTTTGCGTGAGGACGCAGGCGTGACGACGCGAATCCTGCGACGGGCGCACGGAGGCGGGGCGTGTGTTAATGCACTGGTCATAAAGTAAACCGCTAATGTGTGCGTTTCAACGACACGTACTGTTGTTGTGGTGACATTGACATATACACGTTTTGGATATGCATACGAGCTTTGCCATGTGACTTTATAATGGAGCAGATCGTCGCGTTAAACATAAATAACAGAAGAGCAAAGTCGCAGTAGGTGAGAGATGCTTGATTTCCATTGTGTGTTTTAGTGCGCTACATCCCTATGCATTGTCGCTCCATGAATCTAAACTTGTTCCCTGCTTGAAAATTCTAACTGGTAGTTTTTGGAAAAATGGCGGCTGGTCTAACCCATTTGAAAAAAAAAAAACAAAAACAGCTTAAACCAGTCTAAGGTTAGTTGATCCTGGTGGTCTGTTTACCTGGGGGTTGGGGCACTTGTCAGACCGGCGGACCAGCTGAAAACCAATTTGGAAAGTGAGCATTACGATAGCATGATGTGACAGCCTATAAACAAATAATAGGCAAATTTTTTTCTTTTAGTAATTTTCAGAAATCCAAAAATGGTATTATGGTATTGTGTAGAAATGGTATTTGCATAAAATACAAAATATATAAGTTAATGTTTTATTTCGATGTTTATGTTTATATATATATATATATATATATATATATATATATATATATCAGCTTCAGTTTTAGTTCACTATAATAATCTTGAATCCAACAAAATCTCTACTTTATTGGGTCATTCCAGCTGGAATCATCAAATGGTCCCCACCTGACCCCCTCAGAATTGTCTGAAAAAAATCCATGTGATGGGTAATATGCCCAATAGATCATATACAAAATTTCAGATCTCCACTGTGCATACTTTTTTTACAAAAAATCTGTAAAAAAAAGTTTGTTTTTCACCCCGTTTTGGCATCACTGTCTGAGTGACCATGTTCAGACTGAAATATCTCCAGAACTATTTGTACCAGGTCCATGAAATTTTCTGGGCTAAGAGTCCTAGTCCAGAACTGCATGAATCACAACTCACAGCATTGTTACTGAATTTACACCTGAATGCTGGCCCTCTACTTTTCTTTGAAACTATTACTTTAAGGGTTTTCAGATGTCCATAGAAACCTCAATCTTCAATGTATAAGCATCAAACTTGGTAAATGGTCTGATATGTACCATGTCTTTCACATCCTTTGATATCAGACAATAGAGGCTGATGGATGTTGAGATATTAAGGTCCAAAAATTGAAAAAAACTCATTTACACCAATGTTCAGAGCAATATTTCCCATGAATGACACCAGGTGTGAACATGAATTTTTTTTTTTTTTGAAAAAGCATGTTCTTATTGATAAAATATAAAAAAATTGGGATGGGGTTTTGCCTCATTTTTCTGTAATAATCTTTAAAAAAATCGTTGTGTGGCATTCACAACTACTGTAGTACCAGCTATTTTGAACTCATATGCCTAAATTAATGCTATAATGCAGCATTCCATCGTGCTCGGGACTCGGGGAAATCCGACCTCCACCTCGGGAAAGTGCAGTGGAACTTAAGTTGGGGTTCTGAAACACACACTCGGGCCAGTTCAGTGCAGACCGTGTCGGTTGGAATTATCCATAGGCATCCAAATTTTTGCCAACTGTTACAATGGAACACATTTTTACGACGGACATCGGGAGAACTAACTCGGATTTACCGACTACCGACATTCAATGGAATGCAACATAAGTACCTAATCTTGATGTTCCACCCAATCCAGTGAATAATACATCCATTTTCATTTGTATTTGTATTTTGTATTTTTTTGTATAAGTGGAACATTAATAAATTCTGTTGAAATGCCCATACCAAGTTGAATAGCAAAAGTGAACAATAGGATCAGTGACGAAACTCTTAAAAAAATCATTACAGAAAAATGAGGCAAAACCCCATCCTAATTCTTTTTATATTTTATCAATAACAATATGCTCTTTCAAAAAAACAAGTTTTATGTTCACACCTAGTGTCATTCATGGGAAATACTGCTCTGAACATTGGTGTAAGTGAGTTATTTTTTTTCCATTTTTGGACCTTAATATCTCAACATCCATCAGACTCTATTGTCTGATGTCAAATGATGTGAAAGACATGGTACATATCAGACCATTTACCAAGTTTGATGCTTATACATTGAAAATTGAGGTTTCTATGGACATCTGAAAACCCTTAAAGTAATAGTTTCAAAACAAGTAGAGGGCCAGCATTCAGGTGTAAATTCAGTAACAATGATGTGAGTTGTAATTCATGCAGTTCTGGACTAGGACTCTTAGCCCAGAAAATTTCATGGACCTGGCACAAATAGTTCTGGAGATATTTCAGTCTGAACATGGTCACTCAGACTGTGATGCCAAAACGGGGTAAAAAACAAACTTTTTTACAGATTTTTTGTGAAAAAAGTACGCACAGTAGAGATCTGAAATTTTGTATATGATCTATTGGGCATATTACCCATCACATGGATTTTTTTCAGACAAATCTGAGGAGGTCAGGTGGGGAACTTTTCCAAAATTTGATGATTCCAGCTGGAATGACCCTATTAAATGATGAAATAATGAAATGAAAATGAGTATAAAATATATACATGAATATTATCAAAATATTATCATTCATTATTTTATGATTATATAAGATAATGAATTTATCATATTATAGTATCATATTTTAGTTTTAGTAATTTTAATACATCAAGTGAAATTAAATTAAAATGAAAAATGACAACTAGCTGACATAAAATGTTTTTTATATGTTATTTAACATGTTATTAATTAACATTAATTAATAAAATAAATAACAAAACATTTATTTTGTTTCAAGAAGAAAACTTTTTTAATAGTATTTATTTTATTTTCAGTTTTAGTTAACTATAATAATTATTTATTATAACTATTATTAATTATTTGATATTTCTATTACCTATATACACTGCCGTTCAAAAGTTTGGGATCAGTTTGATTTTTAATGTTTTTTGAAGAAGTTTCTTATGCTCATCAAAGTTCCTTTTATTTAATACAGAAAATATTATGAAATATTATTGCAATTTAAAATAACAGATTTCTTTTTAAAATACTTTAAAATATAATTTATTTATGTGAAGCAAAGCAAAATTTTCAGCATCATTACTCCAGTCTTCAGTGTCACATGATTTTTCATAAATCATTCTAATACTAATTCTAATGCTGATTGAACTGTTGTGCTAGTTAATTTAATTTAATTAATTTATTTATTTATTTTTGGAACCTGTGCTACTTTTTTCTGGATTCTTCGATGAATAAAAAGTTTAAAAGAACAGCATTTATTCAAAATAGAAATCTTTTCTAACAATATAAGTCTTAACTATCACTTTTTATCAATTTAACACATCCTTGCTGATTAAAATTATTACTTTCTTTCAAAGAAAGAAAGAAAAACACTGACCCCAAACTTTGAACTGTAGTGTATATTGTTACAAAAGGTTTCTATTCTAAATAAACGCTGTTATTTTTAATGTTAAATTTGATTTGATTTTATGTAATTTGATAATAAATCAGCATAGTAGAATGATTTCTGAAGGATCATGTGACACTGAAAACTGGAGTAATGATGCCGAAAATTCAGCTTTCCATCACAGGAATAAATTCTATTTTAAAGTATATTAAAATAGAAAACCACCATTTTAAAATGCCATAATATTTCACAATATTTCACATGTTTTTTCTGTATTTTTTAGCCAAATAAACGCAGCCTTGATGAGCAGAAAAGTCTTTCCTTTTAAACATAATTTTTCAGGGAACATCAATCTTGTTTTTGCCTTGATTTCAGGATCTGCTTGAACGAACCAGCTTTTTAGTGTCAGTCTTGTGGTCTCCAGCATGGGCAGACTGGACGATGCTGCCAAGCGCAAGGTGGTGGAGCTACGGGAAGCAGGTTTGAGCTTCCGCAAGATCAAAGCCGTGCTGGAACTGGAGAACATCAAGGTTTCTGCGCAGGCCATCTACCTTTTCCTGAAGGAGTTTCAAGGGAGAGCTCGAAAGGAGGATGGAGCAGCTGCGAACAGCAGTCATCCGGTGCCAGTGCCAACATCAGCGAGGGAGGTTGGCAGCTCTGAGACGCGGCCGGTCGGCTGGAGCGATCAGCAGCTGAGGAACCTCCTCAGAGAAGCATCTCGAGTCGCTGCCTCCCAGCAGGCTGCGTCGTCCTCGGATGCAAGAGCAGGACAGTCATCCGGGACGGGTTCGGCAGGCATAAGAGAGTCACAAGGTGGGGAAAAAGATGAAGACATCCGGATTGTCAGCGTCACCTCGTTGGCACAGGGTACGCAGCATGCTGGCGTCCAAGGGCCGCGCTCAGGTGTGGGAACGGGAGCGATGAGTGGTGCTAATTATGTGAGACGACGACACACGCCTTCACCTGCCAATCCTGTGCTAGTGGCTCGCAAACGACTGCTGGATAAGGCTTTGCTCCATAGAGCACGGGTGAGTAGAGTGTACACAAATATATAGATATACAGTTGAGGTCAAAAGTTTACGTCCCCCGTTCAGAATCTGCTAAATGTTAATAGTTTTACCAAAATAAGAGGGATCGTACAAAATGCATGCTATTTTTTATTTAGTACTGACCTGAATAAGATGTTTCACATAAAAGAAGTTTACATATAGTTCACAAGAGAAAATAATAATTGAATTTATAAAAATGACCCCATTCAAAAGTTTACATATGCTTGATTCTTAAAATCCTTCAGGTGCCACAAATTCTTTGTTTTTTTTTTAGCATGTTTGTGTATTTGAACCCTTTCCAACAATGACTATGAGTTTGAGATCCATCTTTTCACACTGAGGACAACTGAGGGACTATTACAGAAGGTTCAAACGCTCACTGATGCTCCAGAAAGAAAAAAGGATGTCAGTACTATATAAAAAAAATATTTTGGTAAAATAATTAACATTTTTCAGATTCTGCAAGGTGTATGTAAAACTTTGACCTCAACTGTATACATAAACCACTATTCAAAGGTTTGGGGTTAGTAGGTTTTTTTTTTTTTTTTTTTTTTTTAGAAAAAAATAAAAAAAACTTCAATTCAGCAAGGATAAATTAAATTGATCAAAAGTGACAGTAAAGACATTTATAATGTTACAAACTATTTCTGTTTCAAATAAATGCAATTCCTTTGGACTTTCAGTTAATAAAATTCAGGGGAAAAATGTATCAAGGTTGTCACAAAAATATGAAACAGCAAAACTGTTTTCAACATTAATAATAAGCAGAAATTTTAGAATGATTTCTAAAGTATCGTAACTCTGAAGGCTAGATTAATCCCTGCTTTCATGAAAATTAAGCACATTTCACCACTAATTCTCATGACTATATTGCATAAAGCAATTTTATTATAGAATTTAATATATTATATAATATAATTATAATAATATTTAAAGAAAATGTGATGCATTTATACATTATTAGTTAGTTGTTAATTTTGGTATTATTTGTACACTAAATTATGTTAAATTATTAAAAAAAAAGAAATCACAGTTAGAAATTACAGTAATTAAAAAATGTAAAATGTGCATATTGCATGGTAATATACCTCATTTAAAAAAAGTGATGCAAAAACATCTTATTAAAATATAATTTACAGAAGACATGTTTATGTGATATAATTTTTTATTTTTTGTTTCTGTTTTTTTTACCTTAATAACTTGAATGTGTTATGTGAAGGTCAGAGACAGCGTTCCACAGAGTGGCCAGCAGATGTCGCTGTCAATGAGACGAGACCCGTCCTGTTTCTCTGGATCTGAAGGCAGAAAGCTTACAGTACCTCAGACAGCTTCTTACGACCTGACTACAGCCAGACCTCCAAACATAGTGAGTTATGAAACATCATCATCAGCTCAGTACTATTATTATTAGAGATAGAAAAAATATGTTTTTATAACCAATAATAATTATTTGTTGGTTAAAGTCAGCATGAAATGTAATTTGCAATAGTGTTTTCTTTCCTATTGTGATGGATATTCAAGTGAAATGGCTTCTCGAACAAGAAAAAATGGAGGGAGGGGCTTGATTTTGTCCATAGGGAATTGATTGGTTTGCTATTGGTGGATCTCATGTGAGTGGCAGGTTGATCCCGCCCTCATGCCAGTAAACATGTAATGAGAGATGTCACTGAACAGTTATTTTGATTAAAGAATAAGAGAGCACATGAATGAAAAAAATGTGTATGGATAAGTCATTTATAATAAACAGTGCAGTATTTTATAAAAATATAAGAATTGACAATTTTGATTTCATGGTGACTTTAAGTGTCCCGTAAACAATATGCAGAATGATTTTTAATTCATTTAATAAATAATGTAAAAATGTAATATTAATGTTAATAATAATACAATTAATATAGTATAATTTATTATTATTATTATTATTATTATTATTATAATTCTCACCAATGTAGATTGTGTGCTTAATTAAATTTTTATTTTACAGAGATCATTGCATCAAGGAGCCAGCCCTCACAAGAGGTGGATGCACCAGCGGGTCGGCGTTCCCGTCCGTGCTCCTCAACACCCACCGCGTGTCGGCATCCGCCTCCCCGACCCTTCCACCACTGTGACGACTTCCCAAAATCCAGCCCCCCCTGCACGGGTCCAAAACGTGAGCAACCAGCCTTCACCTCCTCCCCAGCGGAGCGGCCTGGACCCTGGAGCCTTGAGCGGCCTGCAGGAGCAGATCCAGCTGTTGGGCTCTGAGCTGAGAAGTTTGGGACTGGCGTTGAGGATGATGGTGGACCATCAAGGCCGACTAGAGAGAGAACAAGCCCAGCAGACTCAAGTCCAGAAGCAGATCCTCAGCACCCTGCAGGATCTCGCATCCAAATTCGAGCCTCTGCAGTCCACATCTGCGCCGACGCTACCAGCGTCTTGCTCCATGGCCTCCTCCGTGCCCTTCGGCCAGACTGCGACCAGTCAGGGCACTTACGCTCAGTGCAGCCAAGCTCAGACGCGATACAATGAAATCCATGATTCTGGTCTGGAGAGCATTGAGGTGTTTTCTCTGGACCAGCTCAGCCCACCCACCATGAATGGGTTCCAGCAGTGCCCGACCTCCGGCGGGCCCCCGTTCACCCACACACAAGCACGCACGCCGACGTTCACGCAAACCCACACGCAAACATTCGCCCCCAGTGCACTCCAGTACACACAGCCACACACAGACTCCTTTACAGGGATGGATAATAAATCAGTGCCCTCCACCAGTGCAGATGGCTCATTTCAGGCTTGTAGCCCCCCAAACCAGTCTTCTAGTCTTCCTATTTCTCCACACGAGCCTGAGCTGAATATCATTAAGGTGGAGAACGTCTGAAATCTGGACTTAAAAGTCCAAATACTTTGGGCTACAGTGTATTTTTTTTAATTGTACACAACTGTTTGAGTTTCCCAGAGAAAGTAGTACCAAGAAACTTACGTAGTAGTTTCTTAAGTAGTTTCCCATTTTCCGTTTTATTTAATTGTATACAGTAATTTTGGCTTTTTATATGAAATGAAAATAAATATTAGTAGACATAGTTTGTTATATTTCTGCATCTATATTTTTATTTATTCATTTTGAGTTATGCACAGGATCAAACTAAAGTATTCATAGTAATGTTTGGTACATACGTACTTGTGGGTTGGGAAAAAGCAAACCTTAAAACAGCAATAATTCATTGCAATAACACAGAATATGATGCAATACAATGCAATAAGAAAGTTGTAAATTAAGATCATTATTTAAAGATGTAAATTCATTGTGTTGCATTTGGCTAAGCACAAAAATAATTAGACCAGCAGGGGGCAGAAGTATCTCATCAAAGAGTATCTTGCCAGACACATTAAGCAAATGATATTGGGTCACAAAAAAATTAACTGTTTGTGTTTAAAGTGTGCAGAGTTAATCTACCAGCTCTATGCAGTTCTTATATATATATAATATATATATAAATATAATCTCTTATAGTGGTGTGGCTAGTTTGTAGCATATTCTCCTGCTGTTCAACATAAGAACAAAAAATGAGAAAAATATATATCATAAATGGTATATACAATTGAGGTCAAAAGTTTACATGCACCTTGCAGAATCTGAAAAATGTTAATTATTTTACCAAAATAAGAGGGATCATAGAAAATGCATGTTATTGTGTATTTAGTACTGATCTGAAAAATATATTTCACATAAAAGATGTTCACATATAGTCCACAAGAGAAAATAATAGTTGAATTTATAAACATGACCCCATTCAAAAGTTTACATAAGCTTGATTTTTAATATTGTGTTGTTACTAAATTGATCCACAGCTGTTTGTTTATTTTTAAGTGATAGTTGTTCATGAGTCCCTTGTTTGTCCTAACAGTTAAACTGCCCTCTGTTCTTCAGAAAAATCCTTCAGGTCCCACAAATTTGTTGGTTTTTCAGCATTTGTGTGTATTTGAACCCTTTCCAACAATTAACTACATGATTTTGAGAGCTATTTTTTTCACACTGTGGACAGCTGAGGGACTCATATGCAACTATTGCATTAAGAGCCAGGGGTGAAAACTTTTTGAATTTGAAGATCATTGTAAATGTAACTTATTTTGTCTTCTGGGAAACATGTAAATATCCTCTGTAGCTTCTGAAGGGCAGTACTAATTGTAAAAAAAAAAAATAAATATATATATATATATATATATATATATATATATTTTTTTTTTTTTTTTTTTTTTTTTTTTACAATTATTACTGCCCTTCAGAAGCTACAGAGGATATTTACATGTTTCCCAGAAGACAAAATAAGTTTGTACACATCTTTATTTTGTTCAAAAGTTTTCATCCCTGGCTCTTGCATCGTTTTTCCTTCTGGAGCATCAGTGAGCATTTGAATCTTCTGTAATAGTTGCATGAGTCCCTCAGTTGTCCTCAGTGTGAAAAAAAAAAAAATGGATCTCAAAATCATACAGTCATTGTTGGAAAGGGTTCAAATACACAAAAATGCTCAAAAAAACAAAAAAATTGAGGATGTGTCATTTTCTCTCTACAGCCCTTATATTGGTCATCAACTGAATGTGGTCCTATATCCAATGGATATATGTCTTCCTCAGCAGCAGCAGCAGCAGTGCGATCCTGCAGCAGCAGGAATCATAATGATCAATCATCAGTATTCATGTCTGTAATATTCATACTAGAACACAAGCTTACCTGTCCTAGAACAGCTGAAATGAGAAGAGCTTCAGTGATCAGCAGCATCTTGATTCAGTCAAATCCCTCAGATCGTAGATCTAGTGAAGAGCAGATGCTGAAAGACAACCAGAAACACAACACCTTTTCACAAATACAACATCTATGAATCCAATAAGAATACCTGCATAGATTTGCACAACAAAACTGTTTATTACAAGTTTTTACATAATTAATTAATTAATTAAATTACGGTGGTTCATACAAGTGGTATTTTCTACCAGCCAGCAGAAGTGTTTGGAATAACCACTTAAACCTGTGATGTTCACTGACATTGACTTTTCACTTTAACCCCAAACTTACCTGAAAATGTTGTTGCCTCTTTTTGTCAGATTCTGCAGTTTCTTTCTGTTGTTTTCAGGAGCAAAGATGAGGGAACAGGATCAGAAAAGTCAGTTTCTCACAATCAACTCTTCAGACCAACAGATGGGAGAGGTCAGTTTCTATATCACAAATAATGTGTTTGTGTGAATTCTGGTACAATGTGTGTATGATAAGAAATGACCCATCTTTACAGACAGTACAATTTATCATTGCTCATTGCTCACATTCTGTGTCTGTATTTTCAATTGTAATTATTATTTTTTTTGTTTTTGTTTTTGTTTTGTTTTTTGCTTTGTATCTGTATTTTTTTCTTACTGCAATACTGTTTGTTGGGTTGAAGGGTTAAGATGAAACCTACAACTGGTATGAGATCCAGCTCATCTTTATCTTGAGGGAAGTGGAAATGCTAAGGGAGGGAGGAAAAGAACAGGAAGAGCGCCTTCCTGGACAAACTCTGTCCAAGACAAACCCTTTGGCCTGAAAGTGTATGTGTGCATACAGAGAACGTCTTGAGAAATGGCTTAAATCTGGACTTAACTGTCCAAATACTTTGGGCTACATGTGTGTTTTATTATTAACTCTTTTAGCTTTCTGTATAGAGAAACTCAGCAGGAAACTTACAAAAAGTTTTTCCAGTTTTCCATTTAATAAACAATCTTGCCTTTTTATATGAAAAAAAAAAAAAAATAAATATGACACATAGTTTGTGCTCTTATCAATTTATTTATTTATTTTTCCTTTTTTTTCAAAGCATAGAATTAAAACAGTATTCATAGAAATACATATTGGTTGTGAAAATGCAAACCTGAACAGCAATTTGATTATTTATGTATTTTATGTAATTTTGGTGTTTTTACTAAGAATGAATTAAGAGTGGAACTTGTGTTTTAGAAACAAATATTTGACCATATATGGTACATTGAATATATATTCAAATTTGTTTAGACATGGTATTAGAAATATGACCGCAAATTGTCATTGTGTTGGGTATTATTGTAGAAATTTACAACGTTATAAATAATGAGCAAGTTCATCATAAAGACATACTCCAAACCAAGTATTTGTATTTTAGAGCTTTCGGGAGGATTTCGCGGGAAACTGCATACTTCATTCGTCATTGTACATGAGGTCAGGCTACTAAATGCAGTGGAAGAAATCGCAGTATCAGCTGGAAATCACGACCATGAACGTCGAAACCAAAAAGAGTTTGCAAGCAAAAAGTGAGACCTACAGAGATGGCAATTATCACGAATTCAGACGTGAGTTTAGCTCGCATAGCATAACACGTTATATAGGTTTACAAAACAGTGTTTATGCTGGTCGTTTTTACTTGAGTGTTTCTTAATAGCCTGTTATCTGTTATATGACACTGATAGCAGTCGTTAACGTAATGTTATTTTTTAAACACTTGTTTTCAACAAGTTAGAACAGCGGCATGTAATATGAGTTAGGCTACTGCCAGATCTGACCAGCAGGGGGCAAAACAGGCCTGAAAAAGACTCGTGAAACGTAGAAAATAGAAACACATTGAAAAGACAAATGACGAATAAAAGAAAATGACTGACAATTGGTTTTGTTACAATGTCTGTATACTCTTTATTTCATTATGTTGATTGTGTTAACAAAATCTCATTATGTTGATTGTGTTAACAAAATCTGTTTTCTTACACATAATTATTGAAGAGGAAATAAATGAGAGAGAGAGTAAAAAAAAAAAAATATTCACGTGGATAAATTCAGAGCTTTTTTTTTTTTCACTTGTGTAGTTTCTTGAACAGGGCACAGTTCAGGTCACTTTTTGTTCCAGTGCTTTTCAAAGTGAACACAGTGTTACACCAGAGATTAGGCTGATGTTTTCTTGTTTTGACAGCGGTGACTCTAAATTTCTCATATGGAGGAATCAGCACCTCTCTCTCATTAGGATACTTAGAATATTTTGCCACATCAGCACCTTCACAAGTGTAGATTTCAAAACAAGACTTAGATCCAAAACCTTGTGCAATGTTAGAATCAAGGGAGGATGAAGCAAATGAGCCAAAACGAACCTCTTTGTTTAGAACATACTTATTAAATTCAACTCCAGTACCACGATAAGTTACCCTGCATCCATATTGTGTTTTCTTCAGAATCTGTATTGCATCTGTTAACAAAAAGTTAAGTGAATACCATGTGTATGTCATGTGTTTGTACTGATTTTTACCGTAACGATTGGCAGAATTGAAAAGCTGATACACATAATTATCGCTGTACACATAAATGGCGATTAAATGATTCCTTGTCAAGTAACCATGTGGGAACTTGACAAACATTTCACCCATTTGCCAACTATTTCTAAACTGAGGTGAGTTATAGATTTCTTTCTGCAGATATTTTGTCTTCACCAGATGTGCCATTTTCGACGTACATCCCTTATATTGATCATCAACTGAATTCAGTGCCATATCCAATTTCAGTTCTTCAGCAGCAGCTCTGTAATCCTGCAGCAACAGAAATCATAATGATCAATCATCAGTATTCATGTGTGTAATATTCATACTAGAACACAAGCTTACCTGTCCTAGAGCAGCTAAAATGAGAAGAGCTTCAATGATCAGCAGCATCTTGATTCGGTCAAATCCCTCAGACGATCTAGTAGATCTAGTGAAGCGCAGATGCTGAAACACAAGAAACACAACAGCATTTTTTTTTTTTTTTTAAATAATCACTTAAACCTGTGATATTCACTGATGGAAGAGTAATATTGACCCTTACTTTAACCTCAAACTTACCTGAGAGTATTGTTGCCTTTTCTTGCCCGATTCTGTTTTATTTTTATTTTTCAGGAGCTCACCAGTGAGAGGAGAAGATCAGAAAATGCATTATCTCACTGCCAAATGACAATGACTCTTTAAACCAAGAAATGAAGAAGGTGGCTTTTTATATTGCTGATGATATGTGTATGTGTGTGTGTGTGTGTGTATGTTTGTTTTAAGAAATAATACTGTCTCTGGTGTGTGTGGTTTCAAACTAGAAAAATTAACCTTTCAACACGGTTTCTTGAGAATTCATAGTAAGTGTACGCAATCATAAATTGACATGAAAACAAGCAGCAGTCTAGAGAAGTAAACAGGATGTCCAATCTCTAACCCAAACCCTAACTTGAAGAACACATAGAGGACAAAGATAGTTTTCTGACATCAAAAAAGTACTAAAT
>NW_026127196.1:0-28044 GCF_022985175.1 Labeo rohita | reverse complement strand
AGGCACTTAACGGTTTAGCTCCTGCGTACCTAACTAGTATTCTACCACACTACAATCCATCACACTCCCTAAGGTCGCAAAACTCTGGACTGTTGGTAGTACCTAGGATAGCAAAGTCCACTAAAGGAGGTAGATCTTTTTCACATTTGGCACCCAAACTCTGGAACAGCCTTCCTGATAACGTTCGGCGTTCAGACACACTGTCTCTGTTTAAATCTAGATTAAAGACGCATCTTTTTAGCCAAGCATTCAAATAATGCATCTCAAACTTTTCCTGCAGCTATATCTGATCAAATGTTCATTATTAATCTTTTAGCTCTGGTTTAACAAACCTTCCTTTTCTTAGTTTGAACAGCAGCTACGCTAATTATGTTCCTATTTGTTCTCTGTTTCTGCCATGGGATTGACATCCCATGGTAACTAGGAATTCACAAGCTCCAGTGTGGATCCAGAACACTTAAGAAGAGATGATGCCAACCCCACAGAGGACTTCAGATGATGCCAACCCTGAAAACATACAGCATTACCAAATTCTGCTACTAATTTATAGTGTTCTTTGTCTGTTTGACTACGTCATTAATTGATCTTTACCACACATCTCTGCCATATGTACATCAAGCTACTACTACATATATTGTAAAAATGTCAATTTGGTGTAAAGCTGCTTTGCAACGATATGTATTGTGAAAAGCGCTATACAAATAAATTTGAATTGAATTTGAATTGAATTGAATTTTAACGGGTCACAGACACTTATCCTTTCTAAAATAATTACATTCTAATTTAAAATAATCTTGTCGGTTAACGGTTCATAATCGGTTAACAAGCGTCGGCTGTCGGTTAGGAAAAATAACCAAAATGAACATCCCTAATCATTATTAGTCATATTGATATATAAAAACAACATTTTTGGGCAAATTGTGCAGCCCTAGAAGTACAGCACACCTTTTTTTTAATTAATAATATGTTTTGTCCTTTTTTCCAAATAAAGAAAATGCTTGTCCGAAAACCATAAGGATTTGGAATCGGTATGCCCTGTAAGTTACAGAACATTTATGTAAAAACATTCCATGTCTGTAGCACCAGTGCTATGTGCAAAAAAAAAAAAAAGTTAACATACAACCCTGATATGATATTCATTGTTTTACTGGAGGAAAAAAGAGGAAATTACTACATAATACAATTTATGTCTTTTCTCCATTCTGCCACCAGAGGGCACCCGATGACCAACCAAACACACACTTTAGGTTACTATGTTTACGAAATTACAGCGTCTACAAAACTGGCAAAAAAAAAAAAAAGAAAAAAAAAAAACGGAAAAAAAGGTTTTCTATGTGCTTGAGTACAAATGATTGATGATTGTGGTTTCATCAAAAAAAAAAAAAAAAAAAGTACATTCGTCACCTTGTTTCCGCTTCCTCTAGTATCTATTAAGTTCAGGATATCTCTGGTCTAAAAGTTACTAGTAACTAAAAAATAAGTACTAGTTCTATTTTTCTTAACAGAGAGATTGTAATTAAATACTAGTCACTATTGGAATAAGTACTAGTATCTAAAACATAAGTACTAGTATATAATGAATAAGTACTAGTATCTAATGAATAAGTACTAGTAACTTTACAAAAGGCACTAGTAGCTAAAGAATAAGCACTAGTAGCTAATGAAAAAGTACTAGTACTTAATGGAAAAGATACTAGTATCTAAAAAATAAGTACTGGTAGCATGAAAATAGATACTAGTACGGCTTTTAGATTAAATGTTAAAACGGCTTGCCATAACCACTAGGCTAAGTATAACATTACAATTTAAAGACTAAAAGAAACAAAGCATACAAGGATTATGATTAGGACTGAACAAAAGTGTTACTTTGCACAGGCCTCAATAATTTTAATTCCTTATACACATACTCTATAAATAGAGTAGGCTACAAATAAATCATAAAGCGATGTTAGTGAAGGCACTGTTTGGTTGTTTAGCCTGTGATAATGACACAATGCTCAAATTATTACTATTGTTTTATCAGTAGGCCTATGTAGAAAACCAGTAGGCTAAGAATTACATAAAATTTAAAGACTAAAAGAAACATAAGGCATATAAGGATTAGGACTGAATAGTACCTATTACTTTGCATATCAATAAATGTAATTTCTTATACACACTCTACAATATGCTACAAATAGCCTGAATTATAAAAACAATGTTATTATAATTGTAGCCTATATTTTTATATATAAATACAGACAGGCAACCTCTCAGGTTCACAATAGATTTTTTTGTAAAAACATTTTTACTACCTCAATTTGCACTCAAAAAAATGGTTTTGTGCCACTGTTCATTTTACCCAGGTATTTATTGTTAAAACAACACAAGTGTATTTCTTTTTCCACCAAAACACTATTGTATTGTGCTCTATTAATTTAAACTGTTTAAGTGTCCATTTTACTTGATTATCAATCGTTAAACTAACGTAAACGGTTTAATTTCGCCGTTCAAAAAAACGGATATGACGTTTCCAACGCATTTTATGAAGACGGCGCGAAGGAGGTGTATCATGGCGTCAGAGCTAGAAGTACCAGTCAGGTAAGAAAATCTAAAGACTTCTTTGTGTTAAGTCAAAAACTTTAATTTCTGTAAGTGTTTTAGTATGCTTTTAGTGTTGTTTTGCAGACGAGTTTAACTGGTATATTGCGTCGTTAATAGATGATTTCGTGCGGTTGGGAAGTGAACGCGCATATGGACTGTAGTGTATTTGTAGGTGTGCTTGTGGAACAGAGGATGCGGCGAAATATTAAAATTAGTGCTTTTCCGTCTTATTAATGATATATAGGCAGTTAAATAAAACCTTCCTGTGCTCTTTCTAGGCTAACGTTACTCAAGTCCCAGTAAAATTAGCGTTAGCTAAAGCAGGAAAGCAAGTACATGCCACATTCGACTGCTGCATACTTTTAACATTTTATCTGCTATTCGTTTTTATAACAGCATACATTTGATCACGGGTTTCTTCATCGCTGCCTAATTTTGGCGAAATGAAGTAATGTCACAACTTTATTGACGGAGAAAAAAGTTTTGGCTAAGGTAAGTGAACCGCTGTATTGCCTTGTCATCCTTTATAAACAAAAGTAATAAGGGTATTTTGCATTTTCTGTTTTAGAGGAATGCACGCAGTTGTAAATGTGAACTGGTGGATGGTTAAGAAGCTGATGTGTCTTCTAGAAATCTATACAAGTAAGACACTAAGATATATTGATATATGTTAATAAATTTATGTATGCATGTATTTGTGTGTGTGTGTGTGTATATGAAGAGTTCATGTGTATATTTGTATATATTAAGAGTTAATTTGCAAGAACAGATAACTTTTTTTTTTTTAAAATAATTATTCTGCATTCCAAGTAATATCAATCAAACTGTGGTTGGTTTATTTTGAATGAATATTAATAGCTCAAAAATACAGCTAACTAACACAAAACAAAACAAAAAAACAAACAAACAAGCAAACAAACAAACAAAAACAATACACACACACAATAAAAAAACATGTTTATGAATACTGAATATTAATAAATATTAATAAAAACAGATTTATTTGTGTTTGCAAATGAACTCTTCATATGTATATGTATATGTTTGTGTGTGTGTGTGTGTGTATTTAATGGGTACTTTTGACTCATTCCTTTTCTTAAAAATGGTTTGAAGGCAGAAATGTGATGTTTATCATTTTATAAACTCAATGTTTTTGTGAAAAGCTGTGCCTGAACTATAAATCATGCTTTTTACAGTCATTTTATGACTTTAAATATGCTCCAGATCATGTCCACCCTTTTGGAATAATATACATGACAATAATCACAAATTT
Organism: Labeo rohita; assembly: GCF_022985175.1. Lineage (NCBI taxonomy): Eukaryota > Metazoa > Chordata > Actinopteri > Cypriniformes > Cyprinidae > Labeo > Labeo rohita. Next base: position 24,188 of record NW_026127196.1, on the reverse strand, counting down.
TTTGATCACTGAATTTGTCTTTGCTGTTAAACTATATATGGGTGCTCTTGTAACAAATTGTACTTCATGTGTTTACAGATTTGTGCAGAATATGAGACAGGCAGAATAACCATAGGTCCATTAGTGTCAACTGTCTTTGCCAATGGGTGGATCCACACTGCAAAACTTATGAAGATGATTGCAAACCGAAGAAGAGTCCTTGGACAAAGCATTAAACCCTCTTGGTCCCCACTACACAGGTAAGAACAGCTACACTCAACAAAAACTTTTGTAATCATGTTAAAGGGGTCATCAGATGCTGTTGATATGATTCTTTAGAGTCTTAATGAGAAGTCCATAGCATACTTTTGTTAAAATTTCTCAGTGGTAGTGTAAAAAACACCCATTTTACCATATCAAAATCAGCCCTTTTCAGAGTGGGCCATTCTGTTGCATGTTCCTTTAAATACAATAATGGTGGTCAGACTGTTCTCAGCTCTCACTCGGCTCATTTAGGGCAGGTCTAAGATAAGACGGTCATGTAAATCAACTATTGTGGGAGCAGCCTTGATCGGTGTGACGTCACACCAACTAGAAGCTGAGAATGACCTGATTTGAAAAAGGGCATATTACTTATAATGGTTAAAAAATACCACTGGGTGGATTTTTATCATCATAGGGTGGTTGTGTACACATTCTGCCAACATGCATATATGTTCAAACAACATGTAAAAGTGAGTTTTGGATCAGATGACCCCTTTAAAACATTGTCTCACCAGCCACTGAGTTTTAGGGTTATGGTCATAGGCATTAACAAAAAAGACAGATATAATAAGAATTGTGTTATTAATATAGTAAATATAAAATATATGGTATTACTGTAAACTGACAGATATTGCGAATACATTAGCTTCCCAAAAACAATACATTCTAAAGCAAGGCAGGCGTGTCAAACCTGCTCTTGGAGAGCCAGTGTTCTGGAGTTTAGCTCCAACACCCCTGCCTGGAACTTTTAGTAAAACTTTGATTAGCAAACCTGTAAGACCTTTGTTCATCTTCAAAATACAAATTAAGATATTTTTGATAAAATCAGAGAGCTTTCTGACCCTGCATAGACATCAACACAACTGAAATATTCCCAAACCCCGAAACGTAGTAAGGACTTTGATATAATAGTCCATGTGACATCAGTGGTTCAACCATAATTTTACAAAGCTACAAGAATACTTTTTATGGGTAAAGAAAACAAAAATAACTACTTTATTCAACAACTCTTCTCCAAATCACGTATTTTGCCATTATGAGAGTATCATGATGCATGCACATTGCTTTCCTCTGCAAGCAAACAAGGCCCAGCGCGTGCATGTTCTATGTCAGCAGAATCACACGCATGCGTTATGCAAAGAGGTACTCTCGATAATGGCAGAAGACGCAATTTAGAGAAGAATTGTTGAATGAAGTCAATATTTTTGTTTTCTTTGCACACAAAAAGTATTCTCACTGCTTTGTAAAATTATGGTTGAACCACTGATTTTACTGGTGTCCTTACTACGTTTCTGGGTCTGGGAGCATTTCAGTTGCATTACTGTCTATGCCGGGTCAGAAAGCTCTCAGATTTCATCAAAAATATCTTTATATGTGTTCCGAAGATGAATGAAGGTCTTGTGGGTTTGGAACGACATGAGGGTGAGTAATTAATGACAGAATTTTCATTTTGGGTGAACTATCCCTTTAATTGGGAATATTGCTAAACTCTGCAGGACAGTGACTTTCTGGGCTGATCTGGTCCAGTACTGTACTAATGTTAGTTAGAGTTCCATCTGAACTGCTTGCCTGTATTTCCCGTAAGGAAATGATCAGACAGAATAATAATGACATTTTTCAAATGTGTTTTTTTTTTTTTTTTTTAGAAAAATGTAAAGGCTAAATCTCATGAATTTTGTTGTTGTCTGCATCTTTAGACTAATGACGTTGAAGTACCCAAATGAAGACACTAGCAGTGTTATTATGGAGTATATGGTAAGTTGTTTTATTGATTAATTTATTTATTTATTGGTATTTTCAAGGATAATAAATGCTAAGGTAAATTTAATACACAAGAATTTGAGTACTCCATTCTTTTAAATATCCTCTCTAGGATACAGACGTTGGCAGCACTCAGGAGGCGATCCAGAGGAATCATGGGAATCTATGTCATACGATTTGAAGGTGCAGACATTGAAGACAGCACAGCAGATGTTGGAGTGTTGGAAGATAAAGTTCTTCAGGACCTTAGCAGTAAACCCTATGAAAAAACATGTTGCGGGGACTGATATATGGACTAAACTTGAACTCCTGAAATCAGGTACACATTTGGAGTACTGCAGAAGTTATTTCTGGAGCCAGTTCCTGTTCCTGGATTAAGGTTTGATTGGTTACCTTTATATGCCAATTAGAAAATGACAGTAGTTTAATATTTCTGTAATTTTGTAATGTGGTTGTAACTGTAATTGTTCCTCTTGTTTAACAAATACACTTGATAATTTGTGACATCTTGTCTTTTGTGATTCATTGCAAAATAATCACACAAAAAATGCTTCGTTGAAGGGAGTAACTTTAACTTGAAATCATTTAGTTAAAGTAAGTAGAACCAATTGGATGGAACCGCTGTCCATAATTTAAATGAGTTGTCTGAAACAAACTTCCTTATGTTGATAAAGTGAAACATATTTGGCCAGTTTTTAATAAACCAAAACATGTTCACTAAACTTCACCGGTTTAAGTTACAGGGAAGTGAATAAATTGAGTTGGTTGGACATTACTATTTCACATAAATTCTTCCTCATTCAGCTGTGTTGTCACAACACAAAGAGTTTGCATAGATTCAAAAAATTCCATTCATGTTCATCAAAAACAATTTGGTTGTGTGGAACCACTGTCCATAACTGAATTAAGTAGGTTTAAAGAATCATTTTTTTGAGTGTGGATCAATCATGTTAAAGGAACAGCATAAACTTGTATAGTGACTTACTTTAGTTGTATTTTTAAGAACAACTGTCTAAAACTTTAGTTTTTACAATATTTTCATGTCAAATGAACAAAGTTGTTTTGTTATGAGTATTACAGTATTTCTCTGTTTTTTTATACCAATTTTTGTAGTTTTAACAAATAAATTTGATTATAATTGCATATTGTTGTTGTAAATATAACAAAACATTCTGTTTAACAGTTTACAAAAGTTCACTGTGATTTAAACAAAAAATATATGTTTTTGGATTTACAATACTTTTCTGTAGGAATTTTACATTGTTTTCCTGTAAATCTCACAGTCATTTTTTACAGTGTATGGAATAGCTGTTTCCTCCTCTTTCTATACAGATTTCATACATGTGATTTACAGAAACACTGACCATGAAGAACATGCAGATGAACATGTGCATCAGTTCCTTGTTGTTGTCCATTCACATATTGTATGCAGCTGTAAGATCCATAATCTTCTTTTGTGTTCTTGATGTTCAGAGAGCAGTCAGAGCCCAGACTCAGTCTCTCATGTCTCTCTATGTCATTCTTCTTTTTCCCTCCAGAAACCATTTCAACTGCACTTGAATGTCTGTTATAGTTCCATGTAGTTGATGTGCAGCCAGAAAGAGCAATATTACAGGGCAGATGGACATTTTCACCAGAACTGCAGAACACATGAGTCGTTTCTGCTCCATTCATACCTAAAACACAACACATCTGAGTGCTAACTGGAAAAATCAGGGTTAGTTATTTAAACCTTTAATGACATAAAACACATACTTGCTCAGTTAGTAGAAAGTGGAAAACTTAAATGATACGCTCTTTTTTGTTTTGTTTAAATGATAAAATGATAAAATACTAATTTGCAATGTAAAGCATAGTGGACTGTTTTTGTACATGCAAAATAATTAGAAGCTAATGTCACCAGAAGCCTTGCAGAAGTTATGGGTGTGCCCACCCTTATGATAAAAAAAAAGAAAAAAAGGTGGATAGAGTATATACACGCAAGATAACAAGGAACTAAACAAGGCACAGGTCACACTAATATGTAACCAAGGAAACAAACTCAACACAGGAAGTGAAAACAAAAGCAATGGGAACAAATAACTAAAAGGCAAAGATGACAATGGCTGCATCCAAAATTGCATACTTTCATACTATAGGCAAAAAAAAAAGTATGCAAAAACAAGTAGTGTAGTCGAATTCACAGTTGTCATAAAAGAGTAGGCAAAAAATACCTTTTTCTGAAGTGTGAAACCGATAGACACTTAAGGCCACATGAGAGGATTTGTGAATGCCACTGAAGTGATGCAACTGATGCTGGTAAGTCACATGACATGGTACAGTAAATGTATGTATGAATAGTATTCAACATTTTTTTTTTTTTGCGGTGACAAAGTAATTACTTAATGAAAAAAGTACTTAGTAAGTGTGTCACAATACAGTGGTTTATGTTACTGTATTACAGACTTAAATAGAGCAGAACTGTGCAACAGCCAAGTTAACTATATTCAAGTTAACTCTCAGTCAGACTCTGTGCCACAAATTAAAATGAGTAAATGAATGAATTAATTCTTTTTAATTGACTTGATCTTCATATTATACAGATCTTTCACTATCTTATAGATCATATACAGATTTCCTGTGAGAAGTGGACAGAGAATAATCAGTCCCAGCAGACACTTATCGGCCATTTTCTGTTTCTGTCAGTCCTTCTTTTCATCATATTGTTACAGCTCTTCCTTTAAACATCATCAGCCCCTCCTGTGGTTGTTAACTTCCTCCAGAGGCGGATAGTATAGTGAAGTATTTTTACTCCGCTTTAAAAGTGCTTTTCAAATGTGTGTACTTTATCAGAGTGACTTTATCATTTGCATTACTTCACAACATTCCAAAGCATAATGTGCTTTTTTACTGCAATGCATTTCATATCAAATGATATTTAATACTTAAGTACATTAGAAGTATTAGTACTTTCTTTTACTCAAGTAAAAGTAATTCAAAGATTTACTTGAGTACAAGAAAGTACTACATTTGTAATGTTCTTAAGTATTAAAGGTAAAAACAAACAAACAAACAAACAAACAAAAACTTTTATTTCTGTCATGACAACTCTCAGAGGGATTGGCATGGTAATGTACATGACACTGTTAATGTATTTGGTCTTGGCGGAATAGATCTGCTACGCTGCTGCAATACATCCACAACATGCTGCTGTAGGCATGTAAGAAATACTGCTGCTGCACATATAACACGAATGAATAACCCCCAAATAGCATACATGAATCACCCCATAGATCTATACAGGTGGAGCTGGAGAAAGGTGGAGGGTTTCTGAAAAGCACTGCAAACTGCTACAGCAATCAAAAGCCAGGTATTTGAATATTGAACAGTAAGCTCATTGGCTATCGATACAGGAGAGAACCAATGAGCTGCCATGAGACAACAATGTCGCCAGGTCAGATTGAACTAGAACTATTGGACTGTGAGTTTCATACCAGAACTCTGTATTTATGAAATGCAGTGCAGTAAAAAGTATGACATTATGCTTTGAAATGGCAAATTAGGATAACTCCACTCATTACCTCCAAACCTCCTGGTTTACCATGTGCAGTTACATGCTCTGTGGCCAAATCTGCTGATACTCTTATTTCAGATAAGTAGTTTTTGAGTATTTGAGTATTTGAGTGACACATTCATTGCAAATCCTAAACTGACCTGAATAACTGAATAACTGAATTGTCTTCTGTTGCCCCACCAGACAAGCAGATTCAATTCCCTTGAGTGACAAAAAATAAGTTTTGAGAGATCACAAAGACTTGTCTTTGTCTTTGTCCAATTCTTCTTAAACTGGAATAAGATAAAGCAAATTATATGTGCATTACTTTAAAGTGTTCTGTGGGTGTTTACCATGTCCATGTATTACTTTTACAGTAATTTTAATTGAATGTATTATTTCTATAACATTTAAATAGTTAATTTATTAATGATGAAAACAACAGTTTCATGAAGTAACTACACAATAGGTATAATTTTAGAATGTGTTAAAAAATTTTTGGTGGCAAATTATATATTCCTATATTTCAGGTCTATTTTCTACACTGTAAGAACATACATTCTCCTTCTCCATTTGATATTCTCAGTACATTCAAGAATATCAAATGTCAGAGCAAATAAAACACTCTTAACCAAACACCACAGGAGATAACAACATGAATGTCAGCAAAAATAATACAACCTTCATTCAGACTCCATGCCAGAATATTGAAACTAATTAACTGAATAGTTTTGGGACAGATCTTTCACCTAGTATCTAATAGAACATACAGATTTATTTACCTGTAAGAAGTGGACAGAGAATGATCAGTCCCAGCAGACACATATGACACTTATCAGCCATCTGCTGCTTCTATCAGGCTTTCTTTCCACAAGTTACAATTCTGTCTTTTAAACGTCATTAGTCCTTCCTGTGGTTGTTAACTTCCTCTGATCTCACCAACTGACTGGTTATTCAGACATACAGCTGAGTTTCAGTGACACTGTCAAGGCATAATATAGCACACCATCATATTTTGTAGATAAACCAATGTTAATATTTTTTTGTTACTGACAAATAATTAGAATAAACATTAATATAAACATTAATATAAATCACACACAGGATCTCGGAATGTTAAATGTATTTACTCATATACATTGTGTATTTGTTGAGAATCAAATGATGTAACAAAGGTCAGTGTAAGACAAAATGAACATACTGAGGGCTAGAATTAATATCACACTAAACAATGAACTTGCATCTCATCAAAGCAGCTCATAATGTAAGAATAGTGTGTGTGTATGGTGTAAACTGTAATGTGTAAATTGTAATGTGTGTGAAAATAGGGGAAATGTGATGTGTTAAATGTTTTGAAAAATGCAGCTTTTCTTCAAAAACTTAATGAATGGTATGGGAAATTTGGCCAAATTAATCAATCGTGTTGGCAATCGAGAAAAACTGTAATAATAACTATTATTTTATTATATCATCATCAGTACTTTTGTTTCTGCTTTTGCAGTCAGAGCGTTCATGGGAAATGACCTTTTTTAAAAAAAAAAAAAAAAAAAAAAAAAAATCATGTTGTCAAAACACTCACGTGCAACATTTTTTATTTTTAATCCATGTCATGATCACTTAACTTTACCATAATAATGACACTGCCTCTGTCAAACATGAACAGTTTTTTAAACACACTACTCGCACACAAATCAATTTTAAAATAAGGTGTTAGTCAGACACACATACATCAAGAATCTGCATATTAATCTTAACAATGGTGATCAAATTATTCATGCTGCAATGCTGGAAGTCATGGGCAAGTTTTGTCCTGTGCTGGTGCTCAGCATGCATTGTAACATGAAACTTTAAATGTCACTATTGTTGAGATTCATATGCTGATTCTTGATGTCTGTGTGTATCTGAATGTTATAATTCAAAAATGTTATGTGCATAATGTGTTTTTAGATGTTATTGTCAAACCTCACCTGACTGCATTTTTGCTTAGCTTCTCTTGACAAATGTGCTTAGCAAATCAGACAAAACAATGTTGAAAAGAAAAGGGTCAAGAGCCCAACAAAAAACAAACACTGTTCTCGATAATGGTGACTTCAAATGAATTCATTATGTTCAATAAAATACATATAGTGCAATGAAATATCTTTGTGTATATCTTTCAAGGAAAATGTCTGAAATAAGTGATGTTTGGGGTTTTTACTCACATTTATTTACTCACATTATTCTCTTTAACATGTTACCTGCTGGAATCCCAGAATATATCACAATTATACAACCTGAAAGTGATGTACATATATTTAAAGCTAGACATTTGAACTGTTTATTATGGTGGCCGAGAGAGTTCAACATGCTGCAACTTAAGAAAACACATGCAAACAGAAAAAAACGGCAACAAATTAAGAAAACATCTTCATCAGTTTGATAACACAGGCGCTGCAAATCCTCGCAATGCAAACACAAATATGGAAACGCACTGCAAATTCTCACAACACAACCAAACACACAAACACGCTGCAAATAGCACGGACCACAACGGAAATGTTTCAGGGGGACCTCAAAAAAGTGACGAACCCAGCTGGGATCTGATTATTTGTTCAGTGGCTTTTGGTCAGAGCAGAGGTGTTGTCGGTGACTAAAAGGTGAGTTTATTGTTTATTTTAACATCCTGATCATACGATTCCTTGGTCTTCCAGGTCCCAGCTGGGTTTGTCACTTTTTGAGGTCCACCTGAAACATTTCCGTTGTGGTCCATGCTATTTGCAGCGCGTTCCTGTGTTTGCAGCGCGTTTCTGGTTGTGTTGTGAAAATTTGCAGTGCGTTTCCGTATTTGTGTTTGCATTGCAAGGATTTGCAGCGCCTGTGTTGTCAAACTGATGAAGATGTTTTCTTAATTTGTTGTCGTTTTTTCTATTTGCATGTGTTTTCTTAAGTTGCAGCGCATTGACCTCTCTCCTACCACCTAAGTGAGGGACTACAGACAGACACATTCAGGCTCAGTGTATATTTAAACCACATTAAGTTAAGTACATTAGACTAGTGCATCTGAAAATGAGGATCTCTCACAGTGTGGAATCTGTTTTGGTGAATTGAAATCAACAACATTTGAATGTCTGAGCACCAGATTAATCTATAAACATTTATTTATAAATTGTACTTAATCTTGAAGGAATAGTTAACTTCCAGAATAAAAATGTCCTAATAATTTGCTCACCCCAATGTCATCCAAGATGTTCATATCTTTCTTTCTTCAGTCAAAAAGAAAAAGGTTTTTGAGGAAAACATTCCAGGATTTTTCTCCATATAGTGGACTTCACTTTAATGGGTTGAAGGTCCAAAGTGTAGTTTTAATACAACTTTATAAGGCTCTACACAATCCCAGCAGATGAATAAAGGTCTTATCTAGCGATATGATTGATCATTTTCTAAAAATTAAATAAAATAAAAATGTGTATACTTTTTAACCACAGATGCTTGTCTTATAATATGTAAGTCACTTCTGCTCCACTAGTACCTGAAACACAATAGATTTGGAAGATCATTGAGCTGTATATTAATAAACAATACATTATTGTATGCGTATCTAAATGCATATCTAAATCTTTTCCAGATGTCTTACAGTTGTCACGCTTGGTCGTTGCAGGGAGATCACAGGAGATGAGGAAATAGCTTAACAGACTTTAATTAACGAAAGCACAAGGGATAATCCAACATAGAACTCTGCCAACAAACGTAAACTGCAAGTGAACACATAGATCCGACAAATAAACATAGAGCAAATAGGAACTTAAATACACAGGATAATTAGGAACACAGGTGCAGGGAATAATAATTAAATTAAGCAAGGAAAGGAACATGACCAAATATGGAAACAGGAACTAAGACAAGATATACATGATAATCAAAAACAAACAGATTTTTTTTTTTTTTTTTTTTTTTGGCATAGATCTAAGATACAAGCTAAAATATCACAGCTGTTCCTGGAAAAGGGGGTGAGGAGCAGCAGCTCATTTTCATTTAAAGAGACATGAACTAAATCAGCCTGTTTCTGCTTCCACTCAAAATAGGTATTTTCAACATGGTATAATAAATATGTGGGGTATTTTGAGCTGAAACTTCACAGACACATTCTGGGGACGCCTGAGATTTATAATACATATTGTAAATAGGGGCATAATAGGCGCCCTTTAATGTCTTCTTTTATTTTAGTTTTATTTAAGGTTGGCTGGAAGTCAGTTGTAGTTGTGTTTTCTTTTTTTTTCTGTTCTTGTTGTTTCTCTCTCCTTCAGTGATTCAGCAGGTGTTCATCACTAATTACACTGTGAATTTGCTCACAGTGTGTAGTTTATGTGCCCTGGATGTTGTCATATGCTTGTGCATGTGATGACCATCACACCAAGCAAAACAAGCAAAACCTGAAAACATTCTGAACAAAAGTGAAAGACTCAGCTGTTTTTAGCCAACTTTTTGTTTTTTTGTTTTGTTTGTTTGATTCGTTTTCTATGCATCTCCTATAGCAACAGTGCATGTTTCTGTGTTTTTTGTTTTGTTTGGTTTTTGGAATGACTTTGGAAAGTCCGGTAGTAGATGATCCTCAGTCATTTAGTGTACAATGTTTTCTTATGTTCTCCTCAACTGCTCTTGTATCAGTTGATACAATGCATAATATGTGGAGTTGAGTCAACAACATGACATGTGTACCCACCCAACACATCAGGCACTGGGCCACAGCTTAGAGTTGTTTGCATTCTCTACAAGTTGTGGCAATAGTGTGGTGTTCATGTTAAATGTATTCACAACCGAAAGTGTTTTAACACTTTATGAAACAAAGTCTAGCCTAAAGAATACAACATCTAGCAATATAACATCATTTTTCTTTTTGAAAAGGTTGCACTGACAAGCAAAGCTAAGAAATGGCAAAGGTGCTTATGTGTTCTGATCATGATGAGAAGCTTAAACTATTCTGTGAGACATGTCAGAGGCTGGTGTGTGTCATCTGCAAGGATGGAGACAAACATACAGCACACATCTTTAAACCAGGGAAAGAAGCTGCGCAGATCAACAAGGTAAAACACATCCATTTATATGATTAACATTTGACTGCCTGATGAAATACTGCAGCTTAAAAGCTCCTTTCTTGCTTTCAAGTGTCTTTCAGCCTATGATATTTGACCGATGTTGCTGTTCATATCATGGCATGTAATTGTATTTCTAAATTTGAATTTCAGGATTATTAGATTTTATAATTGCTGAGCCTCTTTTTCTTTTTACTTTCATTATGCTCTTCAAATCATGTCTGATTGGTAATTGGTAATTTGTTCTGTAGATGGTGCTGAAGGCTGCTTTGAATTTTCTTGATAAAGAAAATGGACAATTCAAATCTTTGATCCAGAAACTGAAGATCTCCAAAAATGAGGTTCCAATTCATTTAACCAAAGAGAGCTCTTTGAGCATTTGATATTTATATAAAATGTTTATTTATTTAGAATTTATTTGAAGAATGTTTTTCACTATTTAGGATAAATCCAAAACCTTATTAGCAAAGATCTCTGCTCAGTTTGAAGAAATGCACCAGTTTTTATGACAAAAAGAAGATGAGGTGAAGAAACAGTTGGAGAAGGAGGAGAAGAAAGTTATAGAAGTCATGCAGAAAAACCTGTCCCTGATAGACTCAAGGTTTAAAGAGAGCAAAAAGAATGAGGATATTCCGCAGCCAGCCTTCAAGACTGATCAGTCCGATCATTTTCTGCAGGTTACAACAAATTAGAGGACATATATTTTTTTGAAGGGTGTAAAAGAGCGGTTGAATAGATGTAAATAAAATGATTTATTGATTTATTTGTCTGTATTTCTGCAGTGGTAGAGTGAAACAGGATTTCAACAGACAGAGTCCATGCAGACAGATGCCCAGTATATAGCATGCTGTTAATTTAGACCTAAATCACATCAGTCTGTGTTAACTCTTGAGTAGAACTAAAGTTTTTGATGCTGCCATGACTTTGTTTCAGGTATATGTCAAAGGTGAATGATCTTACTGTACACACTGGTTCCTTCTTCCTTGGCCCCAATGAAACTCACCTGCAGTTCTCTGTGTGGAAGGAGATGCTGGGATCCATCAAACCAGGTGAAGAATGTGACAACAAGTATTTGTAACTTTCACCTAAAGTAAAACCAGACACTTTTCTTAAAAAAAAAAAAAATTGTACTAGCGAGGGAGCAAAAGAATAGTGTTTACACAAAGTTTGCTTTAGACTTTTTCTCTGTTATTCCATTGTCCTTACAATCTGTCAAAAATAACCATGCTTCAGTGATGGTGTAGTAAAACCACAGTAACCACAAGTTTACCATTATTTTACTACAGTAACCAAACCATTGAAATAAAGTCAGAATATCACATTGCAGTTGTATAGTAGTACTACTTCGGTTGTTTTTCACTATGTTCTCTGTCAAAACTTAATGAAATCTTTATTATATTTTGGATTAGTGACATGACACTTTTTATTTGGTCTTGATCTATAAAGTTTAAATTGCAAGTCATGCAATTAAAAGATACATTTTTTATTTATTTATGTTTGAATAAGGAAAAAGTTAAAACGCCAAGCCATGAATCCATTTTAATTTAAAATATTAATATTTGAAAATATATTGAATATATTCAGTCATCTAATAATGTTTCTGCCTCTCTGTTTGTGCTATAGTTCCTGAGAATTTAACTCTAAAACATCCTAGAAGCACATACTTAAAAGTGTCTCCAGAGGGTTCCAGAATCCGACAAGCTGACAGAGTGACTGGTCTGTATAAAAACTTCAACCCTGGTAAAGTTTCAGAGGAAAACTTCCAGGTTGGCCAGCACTACTGGGAAATAGAGGATGGAAAAAAGCTAGACTGGACTGTGGGAATTAAGATAGATGCAGGAACACAGCTATATGCAGCAAAGTCAGCTGAGAGAAAGATCCTGCTGCACCTTAAACACAGTAAAAGGTATTTTATGTCCTATGAAGGAAAGGACACTCGAGACAAACCACAGAAAATAGGGTTGTATCTGGACAGTGACAGAAAGCAGGTGTCTTTCTATAATGCTGACAACATGTCTTGCTTGGCCCAGATCAACTACAAATCAAAGCAGTCTTGCTGTCTTACTCTGGTTCCAGGACTTTATCTGGATGGGATGAATAGTGATCCTCTCACTGTCTGCTCATATGAGTTTAACACTGGCAATCACTAACATACTAGCTCAGTTTGGCCTCTAACTGCAAATTTTTGTAGACATGATACTTTTTCTTGTTACAACAAATACATTGTTAGATAGACTGAGATAAATGTTTCAGTTATTTACCATTAAGGTAACTTTGTTTAAAATTATTATTTAATTTACACAGCGTGACATCGCCAACTGGCCTGGCATACATTTTGACAATTATCTGTGTTTCAAAAACACAGAGGAAAAACAGTAACACTTTATAACCTTTAAGAACTAGTTCTCACTATTAACTAGTAGCATATTAGCATGCATATTACTAGCATATTAGCTATTTATTAGTATAGGAACATATTATTACCTTATTCTGCATGACAATATTCTAGATCCCTTTATCCGACCTGATACCGAAACTTAAAAACTACCTTACTAACTAATAATAAGCAGTGAATTTTTAAAATAATAATTTGAGGGAAAACTCTTAGTTAACAGTGAATAGGTGGTCCCTAATCCATTTGTTGTTGTTGTTGTTTTTTATTTATTTTATAAAACCATGGTTAATTTTCATAAGGGTTTTTTCTTTTGGTGCTGTGCCAGATCATTGTCAAATCTTCTTGTGTCCAGCCTGTGTCTTTTCCTCTGTATTATGTAGCTATGTAATAAATATCTGCATGCAAATCAGATGACTTAATACTTTCTTGTTGTCCTGCTTTTGCCAGACATTATCCAACTTTAGTAAAAATGCACAGAGCTGTTTCAATCATTAATGACTAAACGCCAGAACAGCAGAATCAGGTTCTGTAGACAAAAGATGAATAATAACAATACTTGCATATTGAGCATTATGTCCCAGTCTTATGTAGGCTAGACATTACAAATAGTCCATTATTATATACTAAGCAAACAAACCCAACAACAATCCAAACACTACAGCAATACTGCAGTAATATCAATATATATATATATATATATATATATATATATATACATATATATGTATTTATTTTTTTTTATTTTTTATTTATTTATTTATTTTTTTTTTTTGCATACTAACGGAGTATATGCCTGTTGCTTATAATAAGACATTATTGTTTAGGATTTTGTGGAGACTGTCATTTCATTGACATGAATAAAGAGTTACGGATTGTACATAAGACAGTCAAAATTGTGAACAGCTGTTCTAACATATCCAAAAAGAAATTAGTATAAATTAGAAATTATTTAGAGATTGATTGTAGACGAACCTCAGAATGTGAATAAAGCCACTGAAATCACTCAACATACAGTGTATACATAACATACAGTGTATACATATCCGGAATCAGGATGCTCTTGCTGATGCTATAGAGGAAGGATTTTTAGTTCAGATTCACCAATATTGTATATTTCAAAGATTATATTTTAATGCTTGAACACAAAAGAAACATTACAGACATTCCTTTACTACTGAGTTTGGTTTATTTCAACTGCTAGTTTGGAGCAGCTCCATATCAATGTAGATCTCCACTGAGGTGCTATCCAACATAGAATAATTGCTCACTATGATTTTAATAGTTTATGGACCAAAGTATCACAGTAGATTCTATTGTACAACTGACAGGAGAGAGTAACAGAGCTGTCTGGTCTGATCTCAGTCTGTGAGGATGATGAAGAGACTGAAACACAAAATAAGACTGAGATTACATGACTGTTTTCAGTCTTTTTAGAGGTAACAATTTTAATGTTTAAATCAACATATAATATTCACAGAAACACTGACCATGAGAAACATGCAGATAAACACGTGCATCAGTTCCATATTGTCCATTCACATATTGTTGGCATCTCTAAAGTCCATAATCTTCTTTTGCAACTTAGTCTCTTGGACTTAGACTCAGTCTCTTATGTCTATCTATGTTTTTCTTCTTTTTCCCTCCAGCAATCATTCCATCTGTCCATGAATAACTGGTATATATCCATGTAGTTGATGTGCAGTCAGAAAGACTATTATTACAGGGCAGACAGACATTTTCACCAGAACTGCAAAACACATGTGTGTCATCCACTCCACTGGTACCTACATATTCAAACAGAAAATAATATATGTTATTATCCACAATATTTTTGTCCTGTTTGAAGCAGAATATTAACAATGTGGAGTAAACTGGTGTTGAATATATTACAGCAGTTTAGTTCACGTTATAATTATCTCAACTTTTTCTTAACTCTGGCCCTTGAGGTCTTCTGTCCTGCAGAGTTTAACTCCAACCCTAATCAAACATACCTGAACAAGTTAATCAAGTTAGTGGCAGGTAAATTTGATCAAGGTTGGAGCTAAACTCTGCAGGAACATGGACCTCAAGAGCCAGACCTGAGAACCCCTGACATGCACAATCTCAAATGTGTGATCAGGAATAAAAAGGCATCTGCAAACCCCACAATTTGCACATTTAAACTCCAGCCAGACACATTGCTGGAGTAGTTAATTAAGATGTTCACATTATACAGATCTTTTATAGTGTCTTATAGAATTCTTTACCTGTGAAAAGTGGGCAGAGCATGATCAGTCCCAACAAAGACATCTGACACTTATCAGTCATTTTTTTTTTTGTTTTTGTTTGTTAACTTCCTCTGATCTTACACTGACTTTACACAGTCTTTACACTGTGATACAGCTGCATGTCACTCACACTACTGATGTGAAAAATCATCTGTACTGTATATAGCATTTAGGTTGGTTCAGATTCCAATTTAGCAAGGCAAAACAGAATGACAGAGAGAATTAGTTGACATGTAGTTGCAAAGTTACTTATAGTCAGAATGTCTAAAGTGGACTATCAAAATAACGTGTAACCTGTTTTGTTTCTCCAAAAATAGAATTTAATAAAAATTACATTATTATTATTATTATTATTATTATTAATTTATATATCACCATGCATTACTATTTTTGTATTCCGCTTGTTTAATAATTAATACCTCACATAGCTGAAAATTCAGAAAGAAAATAAAGCTTTCCTTTTGTTTATTATGAATAGAGCCTCATCTGTGAAAAAAAAAAAAAAAAAAAAAAAAATCAGTTTGTTGATCTGGATAAGAGTTGAATACTGTCTTTAACCTTAACATTAATGTATTTATCAGATATATCCAAAGCAACATACAAAACACACAATAACAGGTTTATTAGACAATGACATTAGAAAGCAAGCAAGAGATGGAAGAGAAAAATGATGGATTTAAATAGGAAAAGTAAGTCAGAAAAGTAAAATAAGACTCCAAATATATTACATTTTGAATAAAACTATGCCAAACTGTTAGTGGCTTCTTTCTTTCTTTCTTTCTTTCTTCTTTATCAATTCTCATTGACCCTTTGTGAAATGCAAGCTTGCTGTTGGAGATAGTTCTCATCTGACCAGCAGGGGGTTCTCATTTCCTGACATGTATTGTTTTGGTTCAAAAGTCCTAGTATAACGAAAAGGAGCGACTTTTTAAAGAAGCTTTAAACTGGCCCCTGCAAAAAGGAGCGGCATTCAGATGAGGCATTAAACTAGCCTCCTGACCTTCTGTGGTCTTTAATTCCCCACCTTAATTATGGATTTGAACTAATTTATTGAGGTGGTAGCGCATTCTAATGGCTGTATTGACCATGTCAGGAATGTGCAACCCCTCTATTAGAGCATACTTATTAAGACACCAAAACCAAGTTCAGCTGATCCATGCACTAGCTGCAGTCAGGTTCCACACAGAAGCTAACCAGGCCTGGGTCTGGTTAGTACACTGATGGGAGACCTTTTGTGAAATGCAAGATTGCTGTTGAAGCTAGTTTTAGTCTGGCCAGCAGGGGGCGCTCATTCCTGACATGTACTGTTTTGGTTCAAAAGTCCTAGTATAAAATATATTTTGATATATTTTGAAAAGGAGCGACTTTTTAAAGAAGCCTTAAACCGGCCCCTGTACAACGGAGCTTCTTTCAGAGGGGGCATTAAACTGGCCTCCTGACCTTCTGTGGTCTTTAATTCCCCACTTTAATTATGAATTTGACCTTATTTATTGAGGTGGTAGCGCATTCTAATGGCCGTATTGACTTTGTCAGGATGCGCTACCCCTCTATTAGAGCAGATTTGTTAAGGCACCAAAACAAAGTTCAGGTGTTCCATGTGGTAGTTGAGGTCTGTTTCTTCACAGAAGCTAAATAGGCCTGGGACTGGTTAGTACACTGATGGAAGACCCTTTGTTCAAGCTTGCTGTTGCTGGTACTTTTAGTCCAGCCAGCAGGGGGTGCTCAATCCCTGAAATGTACTGTTTTGGTTCAAAAGTCCTGGTAAAACGAAAAGGAGCGACTTTTTAAAAAAGCCTTAAACTGGCCCCTGTAAAACGGAGTGTCTTTCAGAAGAGGAATTGAATTGGCCTCCTTACTTTCTGTGGTCTTTAATTCCCCACTTTAATTATGAATTTGACTTTACTTATTGAGGTGGTAGCATATTCTAATGGCCGTATTGACGCTGTCAGGATGTGCTACCACTCTATTAGAACAGATTTGTTAAAACACCAAAACCAAGTTCAGTTGCTCCATGTGGTAGTCGGAATCTGGTTCCTCACAAAAGTTAAGCAGGCCTCGGACTGGTTAGTACCCTGATAGAAGACCCTTTGTGAAATGCAAGCTTGCTGTTACATGCACTTTTAGTCCAGCCAGCAGGGGGTGCTCATTCCCTGGTGTACTGTTTTGGTTCAAAAGTCCTGGTATAACGAAAAGGAGCGACTTTTTAAAGAAGCCTTAAACCGGCCCCTGTAAATCGAAGCATCTTTCAGAGGAGGCATTAAATTGGCCTCCTGACCTTCTGTGGTCTTTAATTCCACACCTTAATTTTGAATTTTACCTCATTTATTGAGGTGGTAGCGCATCCTGATGGCCGTATTGACCCTGTCAGGATGCGCTACCACTCTATTAGAGCAGATTTGTTAAGGCGCCACAACCAAGTTCAGCTGTTCCATGCGGTAGACGGAGTCTGCTTCTTCGCAGAGGCTTAGCAGGCTTGGGCCCAGTTAGAACACTGATGGGAGAATGTTTGTGAAATTCAATATTTTAATCCAGCCAGCAGGGGGTGCTCATTCCTCACATATACGGTTTTGGTTCAAAAGTCCTGATATAACGAAAAGGAGCGACTTTTTAAAGAAGACTTAAACCGGCACCTGTGAAATGGAGCGTCTTTCAGAGGAAGCATTAAACTGGCCTCCTGACCTACTGTGGTCTTTAATTCCCCACCTTAACTATGAATTTGACCTCATTAATTGAGGTGGTAGCACATTCTGATGGCTGTATTGACCCTGTCAACATGCACTACCCCTTTGTTGGAGCAGCTTTATTAAGGTACCGAGAGCAAGTATGTCTTTTGCATGGAGTCTGACGGAGGCTGGACAAGAAATGAAAGGTTCGAGATGAGTCCCCTTGTAGCGTGACGGAATACTCAAACGCGGAAGTGCACGAGTGAGCAGGTAAATCACGCAGTTGGTCTGAGAACGCTCCGATAAGGAGTAGAGATTTCCACCAAGAAATCCGCGTTCTCACACGCACACAGACAGGTAAATAAGCGCTCCGAAGAGCAGAGAGTTTACTCACGTGAGTTGAGATGAAGATGGGACCTGACGTGGAGTCGACCATGAACTCAATGTCTGGTGCAAAACAACACCTGCTTCCTGCTTAAATACCTGCGTGAAGTTACTTCCGGGTCCTCGTGACCTCACGTGATCTGGTACGTGTGACAGTACCCCCCCCTCCAGGACCGGCACCGGACGGTCCCGGAACGGAGGATACCCGACGACGGTAGTCCAGGATGAGTGTAGGGTCCAGGATGAACTGCCCGGGAACCCAAGAACGCTCCTCCGGACCGTAGCCCTCCCAATCGACGAGGTATTGGGTGCCACGGCCACGGGTTCGCGAGTCAAGGATCCGCCGGACGGTGTGGGGCAGGACCACCGTCGATGATCCGGACTGGGGAGGAGCAGTGACCTGGGGAGACAGAGGGGAGAAGAAGACATGTTTGAGTTGAGATTGATGGAATACAGGATGGATCCGGAGGGAAGCAGGCAGCTGGAGCCGGAAGGTGACAGGGTTTAATCGATGAGTGATCTTGTAGGGTCCGATGAAGCGTGGAGTGAGTTTTTTAGAGTCCGTCTTCAGGTTGATGTTGCGGGTGGAAAGATAGACCCTGTCATCGACATGGAACAATCATCCCGGAGGGTGCCGGTGGCGGTGTTGAGTGATGTAGCGTTGGTTGGCTTTCTGAATGGCAGTCCGGGCGTGATTCCAGAGCCGCCGGCACCGGTGGACCAACTGTTGGGCGGACGGGACATCAACCTCCGGTTCTTGATGTTCGAACACCGGAGGTTGGTACCCGTAGCATACCTCGAAAGGGCTTAGATTGGTGGCCGAAGATGTGTGTAAGTTATTAGATAGTTCGGCCCAGACGAGGTAGCGCGCCCAGGAGCGCTGATGTTCACCCGCAAAGCATAGAAGGAAGAGCTCCAGTTGTTGGTTGGCCCGCTCCGTCTGGCCGTTCGTCTGAGGATGGTGACCGGACGATAGGCTGGTGGTGGTGCCGACCAGACGGCAGAAGGCCTGCCAGAACTTGGCCGTGAACTGGGGCCCTCTGTCCGAGACGATGTCCTTGGGAAACCCATGCAAGCGGACTACGTGCTCGAGTATAAGCTCCACGGTGGTCTTGGCAGAGGGGAGTCCGGTGAGAGCCACCAGGTGCACAGCTTTCGAGAAACGATCCACAATGGTCAGGATGGTGTTCTTGCCCTGCGAGTCAGGGAGTCCAGTGACGAAATCGACCGAGATGTGACTCCAGGGGCGTTTGGGGATGGGGAGGGGCTGCAGCTCGCCAGTAGATGGTGAGTTGGTGGTCTTGGAGCGAGCGCAGATGTTACATGCCTGGACGTACTCCTGTACGTCTCTCCTCAACGTCCTCCACCAAAACGCCCTGTCGATAAACGAGATGGTCCTCTGGACCCCCTGATGTCCTGCCAATGTGGAATCATGCCCCCAATGAAGAACTTCTTTGCGGAGATGGTCGGGCACAAAGAGTCGCCCAGCGGGGGTTTCTGGTGGAGGAGGTTCCAGACTGTGACTCTGGCGGACTCTCTCTTCTAACCCCCACTGGAGAGGAGCCAAGATGATGTGAGGAGGCAGGACAGGCGCGGGCTCCGAGGAGGTGGTGTCTCGTTGATGTTGGCGGGAGATGGCGTCCGCTTTGGTATTCTTCGAGCCGGGCCGGTAGGAGAGATGGAAGTGGAAGTGCTTGAAGAATAAAGCCCACCGCGCCTGCCTGGGGTTAAGCTGTTTGGTCTGGCGGATGACGGTGAGATTCTGGTGGTCGGTCCAGACGGTGAATGGGTCGCTGCCACCCTGGAGCCAGTGACACCACTCTTCCAGAGCCCACTTGATGGCCAACAGTTCACGGTCTACCCCGTAACGCTGCTGTGTGGGATTGAATTTTCTCGAGAAAAAACTACAGGGGTGTAGTTTCTCGTCTGGACCTGCGTTGTGAAAGGACCGCCCCTACGCCCACATCGGAAGCGTCCACTTCAACAACAAAAGGTTTTGTCGGGTTGGGATGGATGAGAACCAGAGCAGTGGTGAACAGGAGACACAGCTTCTTGAATGCTTGGATGGCTTCGGGTGTGAGTTGGAATTCTCCGCGTGATGGTTTGGTAAGAGCAGTCAGAGGTGCTGCAGTTGCGCTGAAGCCCTGGATAAATCGCCGGTAGAAGTTAGCGAACCCCAGAAAACGTTGCAGCTGTTTGAGCGACGTGGGTAGGGGCCACGAACGCACAGCCTCCAGCTTCTGGGGATCCATGGCCACACCCTGAGAAGATATTACGAAGCCAAGGAATGTGGTGGTGTGCTGGTGAAAGGCACATTTTTCCAACTTACTGTACAACTGATGGGCCAGTACACCTCCGGAGTACTGCTCGGACATGCTGGGTGTGTTCCTCGAGCGTCTTTGAATATACGAGGATGTCGTCCAAGTAAGCATAACACCACCTCCCCAGCATGTCCCGGAGAACGTCATTGATGAATTGTTGAAATACAGATGGACTGTTGCACAGACCAAACGGCATAACCAGGGTCTCGTAGTGACCAGTGGGGGTTATGAAGGCCGTCTTCCACTCATCACCCTCCCTGATGCGGACCAAGTTGTAAGCGCTCCGTAGGTCCAGTTTCGTGAAGAAACGGGCACCAGAGAGGGCTTCCAGGGCGGTGTTGGTGAGAGGGAGTGGATGACGATTCTTGATGGTAATCTGGTTGAGTCCCCGATAGTCAACACATGGGCAGAGACCCCCGTCCTTCTTCTTCACGAAGAAGAAGCCCGCGGCCGCCGGGGAGCTGGAAGGACGGATAGTGCCGGCCCGAAGTCCTTCAGCCACGTACTCCTCCATCGCCTGATGTTCGGTGGCCGACAGGGAGTACAGATGGCCGCGGGGTGGTACCGCGCCCGGCACGAGGTCAATAGCCAGATCGTAGGGTCGATGAGGTGGTAGAAGGGCGGCACGTCTCTTGCTAAAGACCTCGGCCAGATCGCGGTACGGGACGGGGATGCTCTCCAGGCTGACATCGGGAACCTCGGACTCCCCTGAACACGTCCCAGCCTTCGCCTGGAGACAGAGCTCCTGACAGGTCGCCCCCCAGTGGACAATACGGTTGGTGGTCCAGGAGATGAATGGGTCGTGTGTGATGAGCCACGGGTGTCCCAGGATGATAGGAGGTGAAGTGATCTTGGTAATGTAGAAATGGATCTTCTCAGAGTGATTGTCGATTTGAAGGTGAATTTCTTTGGTGCGTTGAGTGACGGGGCTGAAGTTGAGGGGGCGACCGTCGATGGCTGTGATTTTTAAAGGCTGGGATAACACCTCAGTCTCAATCCCCAATTGGGCAGCATAAGCCTGATCGATAAAATTCCCAGCCGCACCCGAATCAACAAATGCGGTGGTCACGATCCGTCGGTGGCCCATGAGGATTGATACCTGAAGGAGCAGCTGGGAAACAGCGGGATAGGATTTGATGGTAGCGGAACCAGATGAAGACCTCCCCCTCTTCACCTGGTCTGGCCGTTTCCCGGACGCAAAGGGCAGATTGCACGGTGGTGATCTGGGGAGGCGCAATAGGCACATAGACCTTCGCGGTAGCATCAAGGCTTTTACCGCTGCCGTCAGGGAGGTGCGCCCTATCTGCATGGGTTCCCCGGCTCCTGATGAGTGGGCCTCTGGAGCGGCCGGTGGAGGTGGAGATGGCGCAGCGACAGCGTGAGTGAAGGGTTGATCCAGATGGCGGTGACGGAGGGTGGAACCTGTGGAGAGATGAGAAAGACGTTTAGTAGTGTGACCCATGCGTTGATCCACCCGGAGGGCGAGCTGGATCATGCCCTCCAGGGTGGCCGGCAGCTCACGCACAGCCAGTTCGTCTTTCAGATGGTTGGACAGTCCTTCATAAAAGGCTGTGTGGAGCGCCGCGTCGCTCCATTTAGTTTGGACGGCGAGAGTACGGAAGTCCATGGTGTATTTGCTGACGCTGCGCTCGCCCTGCCTCAGGTGGTATAAACGGGAATCCACCTCCACTTTGCTCTCAGGGTGTTGGAAGGCGGCCCTGAGCTGGGTGGTGAACTCGGGATATGAGTGGGCGGCGATCCCGTCAGTTTTTAGGACCGCCGCAGCCCACTCAGCTGCCTGCCCGGTGAGAAGGGAGATGAGGAGAGCAATCCTGCTGCGGTCGGATGGATATTGTGTTGGCTGGAACTCAAACCTGAACACATCACACCGGGTTCCGGATCCATCCCATTTATCCGGAAGTGTGATCTTGGGTTGAAGGGCGGGGCGGACTGGTTCTGCTGCGGCAATCTGCGCAGCAGCCAGGTCATCATAATCCGATTGCAGGGCGGTGAGGTCGGACTGGAGAACCCCGCACTCCGCCCAAAGACCCGCGGTTTCGGTACGAAGCGCATGGACCTCCGCCCGAAGCCCCACCAATTCCTGCCTCAGATTCATGATTTCCCCCGACTGCTGCTGGATCACACCCCACAATTGTTCCAGATCCGCCGGGACCATTTCGGGACCAGACATTCTGTCACGGAGGCTGGACAAGAAATGAAAGGTTCGAGATGAGTCCCCTTGTAGCGTGACGGAATACTCAAACGCGGAAGTGCACGAGTGAGCAGGTAAATCACACAGTTGGTCTGAGAACGCTCCGATAAGGAGTAGAGATTTCCACCAAGAAATCCGCATTCTCACACGCACACAGACAGGTAAATAAGCGCTCCGAAGAGCAGAGAGTTTACTCACGTGAGTTGAGATGAAGATGGGACCTGATGTGGAGTCGAGCATGAACTCAATGTCTGGTGCAAAACAACACCTGCTTCCTGCTTAAATACCTGCGTGAAGTTACTTCCGGGTCCTCGTGACCTCACGTGATCTGATACGTGTGACAGTTGACCAATACGAGAAGACCTACCATGCTGCTGGGGCCAGTTATTTTTTGGCCGACCAGCAGGGGGCGCTGAATCCCTGACTTTCATGTAGTCAACTTGTCCTATTGTTTAAGATGTTAGCAATGGTAGCAATTTAAGATTGAATACAGCTGCTCTAATAGAGGGGTAGCGCATCCTGACAGCCTCAATAAACCGTCAGGATGCGCTACCCCTCTATTAGAGCAACTGTATTCAACAACGCAAAGCAAAGCTTGTCTTTTGCCTGCAGAAGGCAGAGGCTGGTTACTCAGTAAAGCTAAGCAAGCCTCAGGTCTTTCCTTGGATGGGAGACCAATTTGAAAAGGTCTAGGGTGCTGGTGTTGGTGCTGCTTTTATGCTGATCAGCAGTGGGCAGTCATCCCCTGACATGTATGGTTGCAAAATTCCTCATATAACTATGCAAACTTTAGACAGTAAAAAGAAAGGACCTTTTGATCAAGCAATCAAGACGGAGCGACCTTCAGGTGAGGAAATAACCTGGAAATAAAATGTTGTCCTTAATCCCCACCTTAATAATCAACTTGGCCTAGTGTTAAGGATGGTAGCGCATCCTGACGGCGGGTATTGAGCTTGTCAGCATGCGCTACCCCTTTGTTGGAGCAGCTTTATTAAGGTACCGAGAGCAAGTATGTCTTTTGCATGGAGTCTGGTTCCTCACTAAAAGCTAAGGAGACTAGAGCCTGGTCTGTACTTGTTTGGATGACCAATACGAGAAGACCTAGCATGCTGCTTGGTCCAGTTATTTCTTGGCCGACCAGCAGGGGGCGCAGAATCCCTGACTTGTATGTAGTCAACTTGTCCTACTGTTTAAGATGGTAGCGCATCCTGACGGCCTTATTGAGGCTGTCAGGATGCGCTACCCCTCTATTAGAGCAGCTGTATTCAACTGCCTAATGCAAAGCATGTTCTTTGCCTGCAGAAGCCAGAGGCTGGTTAGTCAGCAAAGCTAAGCAGGCCT
>NW_026127195.1:0-28055 GCF_022985175.1 Labeo rohita | reverse complement strand
GCGGCAGATCATTTTCTTATCTAGCGCCCAAACTCTGGAACAATCTACCCAACACTGTTCGGGACGCAGACACACTCTGTCAGTTTAAATCTAGATTAAAGACCCATCTCTTTAACCTGGATTACACATAACACATTTCTATAATTCAAATCCGTTAAAGGATTGTTAGGCTGCATTTTTAGGTCAACCGGAAATGGGAACACTTCCCAAAACACCTGGTGTAGTCAGTGCATCATAAGAAGAATGGCATCTACGCTAATATTAATCTGTTTCTTTCTTATTCTGAAGTCGCCTTAAACACCAGATCCAGTCCGTATCCAGATCAGATGGTCACTGCAGTCCCCCGGATCCAGTCTGTAGCCAGCTTAGACAGTGGATCAGCATCTAGAGAAGACTTCGACAGCCCTGAATGTCAGCGGAGACCACGTCAACTAGATGATCCCCAGAGACGGATCCCCAGTGAAGACCTCGTCACCTAGACAGCCATTGGCACAAGATCACTGGAACCAGATGAGTCCTCTGCGTCTGGCCAGAGGAGAACTGGCCCCCCGACTGCCTCTGGTTTGCTTAGTTGGGGACACTTAATCTTCAAAAGATTTCATAAACTATTTGAACTGAACTGTGCTGAATGATGACATCATTGAATTCAATGATGAACTGCCTTTAACTAAAAATTGAGTGTTTACTGTTGACCTTTGCATTATTGATGCACTTTTCCTACTTAATACTGTACAGCCGATTTGTCACAATTCTGTATTGTTAAAAGAGGTATACATTTTAATATACTTTTTGCCACATTTGCTGTCGATTGTGTCACATTTTTGTGTCACTCTGTCGATTGTGTCACATTTTTGCCAAAGTTGGCCCACATTTGGTTGGCACTATCTGGGCCATATTTACCATTTACCACATGCACCATTTTAGGGTCACATTCAGATTACACATTGCCGTGAACACCTGTGGATCACTTCAGGGTTACATCTATTTTGTCCGGGCCATAAGAAGGCCAGCAGTGTCGTATTGGGGATTTATGGTATTTGGCTAATTTAGTAATAATTGCATATAACTGGGCTTATTAAAATAGCAACATTTTATGTAAAATTCACTTTAAAGATGTACGTTTCTCAGTTTAAATGGAGGTGATAACGTTAGAAAGTGCTATAGTTTAGTAAAACACTGCTGCCAATGTTTCACTTTTTTTTTCTTATAAGAAAATGTATTATTGGTGGAATGGGCTGTGAAGCAAGGGGCACCACGTAAAATCTTGCCTAGGGAAGTAAACTGGCAAGAGCTGGCCCTGTGAGAATGTTTTTATCTGTTGTTCTGGCATTGCATTGAGAGCATATTAAACATTTGTTGACAAAAATTCAATGGCCATTTATTGTGGTGGCATTTTGTTAATTATTTTATGGAAAACCAGTTACCTCAGTATCTCCAGCTGACAGTTTGGACTCTTCAGTCCTTCAGAAAGAAGTTTCACTCCAGAATCCTGCAGGTCATTGTTACTCAGATCCAGTTCTTTCAGTACAGAGTTTGAGGATTTCAAAACTGATGACAAACTCCCACAAGACTGAGCAGTGAGATTACACATGGAAAACCTGAACAAGAACAACACAGTAATTTAACACAGAATTAATCTTAACAGTGTGATTTTAAAAATAAATAAATAAATAAATAAAAATAATCAATCAATCAATCAAGTATTTCAAAACCTAAACCTCAATATCTCCAGCTTAGAGTTTGGACTCTTCAGTCCATCAGAAAGACGCTTCACTCCATGATCCTGCAGGTCATTGTTACTCAGATCCAGTTCTCTCAGGACAGAGTTTGATGAGTGTAGAGCTGAAGACAAACTTACACAGGACTGAGCAGTGAGACGACACCCACACAGCCTGTGAAGAGAACAAAACAAAGCCATATGTGAATTTATTAGATAGGTTATATAGTTTATAATCTGGAGTGCATGTTTAAAATACATTAACAAAACACTTTTAAAGTATTTCAAAACTATTATAGTTTATTAGTAGTTTATAAACTGTAGTTAATACATTAATAGACTGTATACAAGTAGTCTATTCATTGTCATTGACTGGCACTGTAATTAGCGTGCTTAATTACCTCATATGAAATATAATGGTTTGTTGACAACTTATTAACTGCAGATTGTTCTCACTTCATATTAGGTCACAGAAAATCTGAAAATGTCATACATTAAATACTTTAAACCAGCCTATATTGCACATTAGTTGTAATAATATTCAGTGTTTCTTAAAATGTTTACAAATACATTAAGCACAAATACATACATTGGGTTTCTATGTTTTATAAGGACCTTTTACAGAGTACTGTATAAATTATACTGTATGAACTGCACTCAAAAAATGAATCATGGCATAGTTTAAAATTATGTATTTACACCCTTTTGATTTTATTTAAGTAATATTTTTTTTAAATTATATTTAGTCAAAATGCTTAGAATCAATGTAAATTGTTAACTGTGAAAACTATTCGATTTGATCTCTTAAATGTTATGTGTATGGTATAAATATAAGTAGCTGTAAAACAAGAGAGATCCAATAAGTTAAGCAGCATGAGATTTGATCGCAGAAGATTTCCCGGAAATTGAATCATTTAGAACCGGAAGTTCGATCGACGCTGGTCGGTGGCGGTATTGCACACCTGCAAAAAGCAGTAACTGACAAAACAGCGTTCACATCTCATCAACATCGTGACCAGATTGCAAGGTAAATTACATCTATATTCATCCCATAAATTTTGACAGTTACATGTGTATGTAAAATGTGGTATTAGTGCTGCTGATGTTGTATTCTACTATCAATGTAATTTCTGTCATATTTCTGTTTAGCTCACATGGTGCTAAATGCTAATAAAAACTCATTTAAACTGCCTAACTTTTTTCAGAATTACACGTATTACGAAAAAATTTTATTAATTATTTTATTTGTGTTTATATACATTTCCATATTTTCCTAAAAAAAAAAGTTTTCTCCCTACTTGTGGTATTCAGTAATCCGACAGCAAACAGTGGTGTTACGTGTGATGTAGCGGTTTAAATATTACAATTGCTAGATGTCATTAAACAATTACAAAACAAATGTAGCGATGTGAATATAAATCTGACGTCACGTGGAAGCTTACATGTTTGGGCGCCACCGCCATTTTAGAAGGCTCTTGATTCGCTAGTGTTATTGTTTTGATATCGGTCTACGGTTTTGCTTGCGTAAACTGTTTAAATGTTGAAGAAGGTATTATATGAAGAAAGGAAATGGAAAAATATGCACCAGCAGGACAAACTGAATCCTAACGCCAAACAACGGTATTTGGACAAATTAAAGACAATATTAGCTATATATAGATCCACAAGTAGACCAGAAATGGATAACAAATCCCGAAACACTACCTCCACTGACACTGTAAACTATCCTGTATATCATAAACACTCTTGATTTATAACTTGGTGGTGCATACACTGCATTTAAATCATAGACGTCTGCTTTACGTTGTTATATGTTTTTACAATAACAAACATCTGTTTTGTAATTAATAGATTTCTTTTTGTTCACTTGAGATAATTTAAAGAAAGGATTTCTAAAATGTTTTACATGCCTTGTGATACGGATCTGGTCGGTGAGCCGCGGACCGCTCACCACCAGATGACGCTCTCATTCTGTTTATGGACTGTTGCACTACACCCCGGACTCCATTCCCCATCAGCCATTGCACTTCACCTACGTCCAATCAGAGACAGTATAAAAGCCCCGGTCTTCCTGTCACACACTGCCGAGTATTGAATTGGTTATCGTTCATACAAAGCGTTTCTCCTTGCTATTCTGTGTCTAGTTTTCTTGTTGTTGAACTCTCGTCTGTCTGACCATTCTCCTGCCTCGCCCATTGGATATCGTTCCCCGCTGATTGACCCTCGCCTGCTTTATGGACTATTCTTTGCCTTGCTGTCTAAATACCTGTCTGCTGTTGTTTGACCCTGCCTGCCTGACCAGGTCTATGTCTCGTCCCTACAATAAAAGTTTGCATATGGATCCGCTCGTCACTCGTCTCACTCCCTCCGTTACACCTTGCCTCTATTACGTGTAAAACAATTTTTTTATATATCTTTTACCAGGGGCGTAGATTTAGGGTGGACGGAGGGGATGTGTCCCCACCAATATCCTCCGACCATTGAAATGTCCCCACCAATAATTTAATCCACTTAATCCAAAATAAAAAATAAAAAAATCGTGCTGTCAACATTAACCTAGACACGCAGAAAGGGATAAATCACGTTCTCTCCTTGAGTCCTCCCGCCCCCAAAACACATATGAACATTTTGATTGGCTGTGCCTTTCTCTGCTATCATGTGAGAGGCTATGGCTGCGTTCAGAGGTCATAGGTCCTCACCAATGTCCAGAGCATATCTACGCCCTTGTCTTATACATCATTTGAACATTTTCTCAATTGTCAGTAGTTTCATCCACATTTTTATTTATTCAAAAGCAAAGGTTTAATGAGCAGTAAGCTGCATACAAAATATTTTTTTTATTAAATGCCTTGCAAGTTGCAACCTTAAATCTTCACCTTAAATCTGCTAAAAGTTAATTTGATAATCACTGAAATGAAAACATAATAAAACACAACATAACATGTAAAATGAAATATGGGTAAAATAATAAAGACTACATACATGCATGCATACATGTGGTTCCAAACCTGTATGACAGCTTCTGTTTAAAAACATACATTCTTAATAAAATATCTATTGTGTTCAGTAGAAGAAAGTCTTACAAGTTTGAAACCACAAGTATATTTTTAGTTTGAAGTATTCTTTTAATAGTCTGTTAAAATCAATGTATTATAATGTTAATCATTATTATTTAAAAAAGTAAATAATAAATAATAATTTTGTTTGTTTAATATTTTGTAATAACTGATATTTTGTCTTTTGTCTTCAGACATGTGAATGTGGCCTTTTAAAGTGTGTGACATTTCATTATCTACATGTACTGCAGGTTACCGTAAGGTAAGTTACCTTAAAATCTGATAATCATTCAAATGAAAACGTAATAAAACACAACATAACATGTAAAATGAAATATGGATAAAATAAGAAACACTACATACATACATACATACATTCATGTGGTTCCAAACCTGTATGACAGCTTCTGATAAAAAAACATTCCTAAAAATATCTATTGTGTTCAGTAGAAGAAAGCCTTACAAGTTTGAAACAACACGAGTGTGAATGTTTATTTTTAGTTTGAAGTATCCTTTCAATATTTTATTAAAAAAATGCATTTTTAATCAGTAACATTTTGTAGTTATAGTAAAAACAAGCCTAAAAATAATATAGTTTTAATATATTAACTAATATTCTGTCTTTTGTCTACACAGACATGTGAAAGTGGCCTTGTAAAGTCTGTGACATTTCATTGTCTACATGTACTGCAGGTATCCTTGTCTATACAGATTGCCCTCAGAGGTTGAATGTAGTTACAGTAAAACAAGTATAAATTATCTTTAACTAACTGATATTTTTCTTTTGTTTTTGTTTACAGATATGCAGTGATGGGGACTCGAGTTTGAGACTCGGACTCGAGTGCGACTTAAGTCGCACACACAGTGACTTCAGACTCAACTTGAGACTCGTCCTCGAAAGACTTCAGACTCGACTCAGACTCGAGCTGCGGGACTCGTGAACAATGTTTATTTTTAGGAAACAACTGATGAGCTCGCTGTTATTCCCCTCCCTCCGTTACCTATAACCTGCGCATGTAACACGTGACATGCATATTTGTGTTTGCGCTCAGGGGAGATTTAAAGGTTTCTACATTTTTTGCAACGTTCAGTAATGTATCACATACATTTTACGAATCCTTTCATAAAGTGTAGAGTGTTACATAAAGAGAGTGTAAATAAGAGACTGATTAGTGACAGTATAGACAGCGTCGTTGATTATAATAGAGCTTTATGATATCGCGAACTAAGCTTTTACTAATTTTAAGGGAGTTTGTAAATGAGATACTGATTTAATACAGCAGTTAAATAAACAAGATGTTATTATTAAGTGACTTACATTGTCTGACTATAACACTATTGCCTGATTTTGCTCTATTTCGTCTCAAAAGTAGTCTGAAACAAGTCACAACTGAGCCGCTGCGCATCTCCATTCAACAGCGGTGTTTCGTTTATGAATGAACTCATTTTTAAAACAAATCTAGTGAAATGATTCAATTTCCCATTCATAAAGACAGTCACTCTTTATTCCTAAATGAAGCAAATGAATGATATGATTCAGTAATTAAATTAGTCTCTTGCCGCCACCTGCTGGCAGTTATTTAAATCATTTAACATTAACTTAAAAGAAAAGCATTCTAGGTGTTTTGTCATGTTGCAATAGCCTGTTTACACTGATTATATACCAAAATCAAAGCTGATACTGTATGCTAATAGATAAAGGAGTCATTATAACATATTACATGCTTTGAATTCCTTATATATAGCCATGCAGTGTTGGATGGGTCGCTGTACGTGCTGCAACACTTATTATAACCAGAGACTTAATATAATAAAGAGACTGGAGACTTGACTTGGACTCTAGCTCAGAGACTTGAGACTTGACTTGGACTCTGTCTCAGAGACTTGTGAGCATCTCTGCAGATATGTAAATGTGTGCGACACTTCATTATCTTCCTGGTACGAGTTGCTAAAACATTTTAGGCTGAAACATTTCCACTACGGTCTCAACTGCAGGTGTCCCTGTCCATATGTGGATTGTCCTTGCACATTCAAAAGGTGGAAGAACCTTCTGAGCCACACATATAAAACCCACAGGAAGTCAACAACAACAGGATGTGCAGGACAAAAAATCCATACGATAATGGCACTGACAGCTTAAGTAAGTGTGTTTTTAATTTATTATGCATTCAATCTTCCTTTACAGGACTTCAGAAACCCTAGTCTCTCGTTCAAACAAAGATGTCTGTTCCTCCATTGACAGTCGACACAACTACCACTTAGATTCTTCAAAAAGTTTATAAAAAATATTATAGAGCATGAACTATATGAATTAAAATGTTTAGTCCAAATTTCTTTAGAGACTTGATTGCTTTATAAGAGAAACATATTGAATTTAAGCTTTTATTTACATTGTAAAATTCAGAAATTAAAGCAAATTAAATTGAATCAATAATGTAAAAATTATATTTGCTTGTGTTACACAGCACATTTGAGTGTCCTCGATGGACACTTTTTTTTTTTGTGATTTTACTGTTTTTGGCATAAAATCATCCTACATAATGTAGACAATGTTTGCACATTTGTGTTTTGAACAAGAACATTATGATGGCAATTAAAATCTCCATTTGTTTAGAATAAGGCCAAAAGTATTTTTGTAGACTGAACATGCTTTAAAATTCAGCCTTACTTAAATGAACACAAATAACCAATACATTTATCGTTTTTTTTTTATTATTTATTTGTTATGCTTGTTTCAGAATAAGGACATAAACGTCATGCGTGACTGTGTTCTGAGGTGTCTGAGCGTGTTTCTTAATCAAGACTTGGAGACACTCATTAAAGAATATGTGGTAAGTGTATGCCTGGCCACACACATACTCCATGTGCAGTATGTGTACATTTATACGTAAGGGATAATGTACAGCCATACAGCTGTTATCGCATAATAAGCACTGACAGTGTAATCAGGACCCGACGCAAAGAGGGTTTTGTATCACACTGTAGGGGCTTATTTCGCAATAACAGCCATATGCCTGTACATTATCCCACTTATTACACAGCTATTTACCTCATTTATAAGTTATTAAACAAGAAACATTGCTTTGAAATATTTTATTAACACATTTTTAACAAATACGTACCTTCCGCGAGGTAAACTCTTTTACTTTCGTTTATAAGGTAAGACACAATGATTAAATGACACGAACATGTAGTGCTTCAGGATTTGTAATCCATTGGTTTAATCATTTGTAAATATAATGTCAAACTTGTTTTTAAAAGACATCTTTATATTTATTTTTTGTGAAATATACTGTGCCTGTCAAAATGATTTGCAGCATCTGGGTTATTGTGTGTTATTAGTTCGGAGTGTTTTTTTTATAGAGGAATAACACACCCCAATGAGCAATCCAAATCAAGCATTCCAGAGCGCTGTTTAATAAATATAAATAAATAAATAGATATTTATTATTATTTTGACTTTAATTATATTACATGACATTTAAAAATGTTTATTTTGAATTATGCAGTTTAACATAAATTAAATGTAAACATGCTTAATTTATAACGTGTATGAGAGTATTTTTACCAATAATTATCAGGTTATTTTATTTTTTATTTTTTAGTCATATCGTGTTTTAGAACCGAAAGGAAAAATGGTTTAATTGTGAAAGGTCTTTATTTGTTAGAAATGAGCTAATGAAATATTTTGAATTAATATTTTAGGTATAGTAATTTATAGATGGTAAGATAGAGCGGAATCAACTTTCAGTTCGATACAAGACATATATACTTTTCATATATAAATGTATAAAATGCAGAGAGTGAGTGAGTGAGTATATGAAGGTTTGCAAAACGTGTGTTTAAAATGTTTGTCTGGTGTCATTTCTCCTCCAGGACTGTGAACATGAAGAGGCAGAGTCTAGGATTGCACAGACAACAATGGGTATCTATGTTATTCAAGGCGAGGGTGCTAATCCCTGAGATGAGCCTGCAGGCGTTGGTGTGGTTCTCGAAGGATTGACAGTCTTTCAAAACCTGCAGAGCATCACACATGGATGTGGAAGTTTCTGTATGATTATGGTTATGTATGCCCAACATGTAAACATGCTTGCCCTAACAACATGGCTTAACCAATCAAGCAATTTTTTGTCTCTATTGTTGAAAAAAATAGCTTGTAATAGATTTGTAAATCTGTCAGTGTGATAAAACTCTTTTATACTGTTTTGAAACACAGTTTATGTTGCCAAATCTGTAACATTATTTGAAATGAAATGGTGATAGTCAAGAAAAGTTTCTCAGAGTATGAGTGGTTTTGCACCACCATAGTAATACTATAAATATCTAATATCTTGACTATCACCATTTCATTTCAAATAATGTTACAGATTTGTCAGAATGTTAGTATAAGTAATGCTGTTGCCATTGGCTCATATGTAACTTGATTGTAAGTGTCTAGTGTCATTTGCTAGCTCTTTGTTTTGATCACTGTTTTTTTTTTTTTCTTCTAAAATTTGAATGTGAATAAAATAGTGAAAGCATTTGGTCTAACTGTTGCTTTTTGCATGTTGCGGTTAGATTCCTTACAGGAATAATGAATAGGATTTAAAAAAACATTTTGTTTATTATTAAAATACCTAAATATGATGAATTTAAAACGCACTTTATTTATTAATATTATTACATAAATCTTATTCTTACTTGTTTAATTTACATATGTCTTACAAATTTTTATCACATGAGGTTTATTAGTTTACATAAAAAAATATGTAATCTAAATGGATGGAAATTTTATATGCAATCAAAATACATAAATCTTATTTACTAATCACAAATATTTTTTGAGTGTTTCAGTTAATTAATGACATTTTTGTACATACTATGACCTAATCTAAAGTAAATAATGACAATGAATGATGAACTCACTGTTTGTATATAGTCTGTTAATGTATTAACAACAGTTTATAAACTATTGATTAATTACAGTTTGCAAATAATTTGTAAATACTTTATTACTGTATACCTATTATAAAATGTTACCACTTTACACATTTATATGTCATTTTCATAACTTATGAAAATGTCACAACTTTAAAGGCTGAAAAATGTCTCATCTGTGCATTTGAGCTCAACACTGCAGTAAATCATTTATGAATCAAACTGATCCAGGTTAACTCACTGACTCAATGATCCAGTCACAGTGGCTGTCAAGTTATCAACACACTAAATCTGTCCTACATACACAAGGCAAGAATCAAGAATAATATGATCCTCAGCTGAAGATTTTACTGATGAAGTGAAAATAAAGCTATTGTAATAAATAGGGGTGTGATGAGACACTTATCCCACGAGACGAGATGAGACAAGATTTTTAGACTTTTCTTAAGAAATCCTCAATGATGAAATATATAGGGAAAATAATCTTTTATTCAACTGAAAGTTGCATTTTGAACTTTATTAAATTAAACTTTAATTTTAATGAATTATATGCAGTAATAAACAACATTTAAACAAGAGCTTCACGATTCTGGATAAATTAAGAATAACAGTTGTTTTAAATAAATTAGAGACCATGATTCTCTCACGATTCTGGAGAAAAAAAGTTTAGAAAACTAAACAAAATGGCGTAATTTACTAGTGGTTCTCACAAACTGTTTATTGCTTAAGTCTCTTAAAAACTTATATTCATTTAAACAAAATTAAAAAAAAAAAACATTCAATGAAGGAGTCAGTGTTTCACTTCATTAAGACTTGTTTGACTATTGAAATCTCCTGAATTAATGATTCAACGACATACTTTTTTTTAAACGGTCAGTTGGATAAGCGTTACAATACATACAAGTGTTATACTTTCGTTTTGATCGCTACTGTAGACAATAAGTGTTTATAACCAAACTATAAACTTTTATCCCAGTACTTCTATTATTTAAATGTCTGTAACACAGAAATAATGATTATAATGTGGTTGAAAAGACTTTCTGCGTTCACATTTACCCCAACCCTCTGATTCATTAACATGGACAGCGACAAAATGTGCTTCTCACGCTCCGCTCTCACGCTCGATGTGAAACAGTCCCAATAGAAATAACTAAATTGTTGTCATTTAGGAATAAGATTACGTGGGTCTTTGAATCCAGAGCTCCACATTTTAGGGATTAATCGTGTAGCTCTTATGTAAACACTTCTAAATGTTTTGCAAGGATATCGTCACAAGATCTCGCGAGATCCGACTGGTACTGGTACGAGACAGATACAATTTGTCTCGCGAGATCTCGTGCCATGAGATCTCGTCACATCCCTAGTAATAAATAAATCCATACGGAAAGGGAACATGTTTAAATTAACATAAAACAGTTCTTTGAAACAAACTGTTTAAAGAAGTCATCAAGAAAGTTTAGGTATTATTAAAGGTATTCCAGGTTTTCCAGGATGGTTGTGAACACTAATTGTTTTCTCACCAGGTTTTTTGAGTAGGCATTGTCTGTCTTGTGTTCTTGGAAAAAATGCCACTGATACAATCATATTACAATATAGACAGGGGAAATATCTGCTAGCTATAGTTATGAGACACCAATTTATCCACATATCTGAACATACTGATTCAGTGAAAGTGAATGTCAAACCTCAGTATATTCAGTCGACAGTGTGAACTCTTCAGTCCATCATAAATCAGCTTCACTCCTGAATCTGTCAGGCGATTGCTAGTCAGGTCCAGCTCTGTCAGATGGGAGTTTGATTGTTGTAGAGCAGAAGACACAGTTTCACAGCATGTTTCATCAAAACCACACCTGTCAAATCTGCCAAACAGAATGTTTAGTCAGGTAATTTTCTGTTTCTTTTCTGCAATAACTTATTGTACTCTTAATATTTGGGGAAAATATTTCACATTGTATTTTGAGTTGTAATTGTTTAGTGATGTAGAACAAAACATTTAATTGAACATCAGTCAGTAAAATTACTCACAGGGCTTTTCTGCAGCATCTCACAGCTGGGATGAGTCTCTTGTAGTTGAAAGATGACGTGAACCTCTTTGGGTTGAACTCATCCAACACCTTCTCTGACATGAGCAGTACATATGTCAGCACTGTGCACATTGAAGATGAGAGTTTTCTTCCTGGATGTTCATCTGAGCTGAGGTAACCCTGTATTTCCTCATATAATGAATGATCTTTGAGCTCAAGTAAGCAGTAGAATAGACTGACTGAAGTTTCGTCTGAGATGTCCTGTTTCTGTAATTGTTTAACGTGTGTACTTATTTTTCTGATGCTCACACTGGTATCTTCAGTGTGTGTGATCAGGCCTGTGAGCAGGTTTTGACTGGTATTCAGTGAAATGCCCATCAGAAATCGCAGGAACAGGTCCAGATGTCCTCTCTGACTCTTCATGGCTTTATCAACAGCCTTCTGCAGTAGCTTCTGCAATGTGATATTTTCTTCTGGCTTGTCAAAGAAAAACTGAAGCTCCTGCATGTTCTTGTTCAGGTAGCAGATGAAAACATGCACTGCAGCGAGAAACTCTTGAACACTCATATGCACAAAGTAGTAGACTTTTGTCTCATGAAGTCCATTTTCCATCTTAAAGATCTCAGCGATCATTCCTGTGAACTCAGTGTCTTTACTCACATCAATACCACATGATTTTAGATCTTCCTTATAAAACAAATTTTTTTCCTTCCTTAGCTGTTCAAATGCTAGTTTGGCTAACTTCAAAATCATCTCTCTATTTAATTGCAAGTGTTCTGTACAGTCTCTTTCTTCTTTTTCATCATATTTCTGGCTCTTCATATTCATCTGTATCAGCAGGAAGTGAATGTACATTTCGGTCAGTGTTGTGCTAATGTTTTCTGCATTGTTCTCAATGAGAATATCCTGAAGTACTGTGGCCGTGATCCAGCAGAACACAGGAATGTGGCACATGATGTAGAGACTACGAGACATCTTAATGTGTGAGATGATTTTGGAGGCCAGATTCTCATCTTTGATTCTCTTTCTGAAGTACTGCTCCTTCTGTTGGTCAGTGAATCCTTGCACCTCTGTGAACAAACCCACATAGCGAGGAGGAATCTGATTGGCTGCTGCTGGTCGTGATGTCACCCAGACAAGAGCTGATGGAAGCAGATCCCCTTTGACCAGACTTGTGAACAGCACATCTACAGACGCTTTTTTCTCAATAGTGTTTAGAGACCTGCCTTTAAAATTCAGAGGCAGACGACTCTCATCAAGTCCATCAAATATAAACACAAGCTTACATTCCTCATATAACTTTGATTTCTGCAGGTCCTTCAGTTCAGGATAAAATTCCAGCAGAAGTTCGTGAAGACTGAAATCTTCATCTGTCATTAAGTTCATCTCTCTGAATGGAAGCAGGAACACACAGTGTATATCCTGATTGGCTTCTCCTTCTGCCCAGTCCAGGATGAACTTGTGCACAGAGACAGTTTTTCCAATGCCAGCGATGCCTTTAGTCAGCACAATCTTTTTCTCATTGTTTTTCCGCAGTTCAGTAAATATATTGTTGCATTTGATTGGTTTGTCCTGTGTTTTTTTGTTCTTGAAAACATCATCAATCTTCAGACTCTCATGTTCCTGATTGACATCTTTCATATCTCCCTCTGTGATGAACAGTTCTGTGTAAACAGCCTTGAGATCTGTTTCATCTTCTTTGCTGCCCTCAAAAATATGTTCTGTTTTCTTCCTCATGTAGGATTTGTGAGTTTCCAAGAATTTGTGCAGCTTCAATACCTCTGTAATAATAATAATAATAATAATAATAATAATAATAATAATAATAATAATAAAGGATTGAGGAAATAGCATTAAATAATATGACACTATTATTAACTTCTGCAGGCAATATATTATATTCATACAGCTAGAGCAGCACTGTCCTGAACCGGGATTCCAAGCCAAACCAACATGTCAAAGTAGCTTACTGTAGGAAAGAGAACAATGCTGTCTTCACAAGTTATTGGACTGTTCTTAGAGAAAAGCTGTTTTATATAGGTAAACCTCTTCTCACCTTCTCTTTCCTTTTCTATTTTCTGACTTTCCTTTAGTACTTTTAACACTTGAGAAGCAACACTGAGGGTTCCCACTCTTTTTGGTGATCATTTTCCAGGACTTTTCCAGGACATTTTTATTTTAATCATGGCGGGAATAAAAGACAAGGAGAACGCACTAAAGTAATATATTCCTCTCTCAGGAAGTCTTTAAATACATACAGTTTATGGCCATGACTTAACTAAGAAACCTAACTATAAGATAAGCTCTTTAATATGAGCTCTTAATTATACATACAACACATTTTTTTTACACAACAAATGATTTTCAGAACCAATTTCAGTCCCGCAGCAAAATAAACAAAATATGTTGGAAGTATTAAATTATTTTATTTACCTATTTGAAAATAAAAATAAATAAATTATTTATGCTAACATATTTTACACACAAAATATTTTAAAATATTGGCATGTATCCTTCAAATAAGTGTTGCTTTAAAAGGGTCATGTGAAAAATTAGTGGATTCTGACTAACTTGGCCATTGCATATCACTGTTCATAGAAAGTGATATAAATACTCACAGAAGTTTTTGTTACATTTTTAAAATTTCTGTATCGACGTGGTACAGAAGTACTAATAGCCTACTTTTGACAATAATCAAAATCATTAGTTAACAAGTTACTGAATTACAGAAATACTTCTCCTAAAATGTAACATTAGAAGGTTTGGAAACATCAATGTTCAAACTGTCAAAAGTCAGTAGTGATGCACCAATCTCAATTTTTTTCATGGCTGATTCAGATTTTTTAAAAGTAAATTCCAATTTGTTAATTATTTTAAGCAAGAGATAAGATAGAAAGAATGAAAATACGACTACATGAACAAGAAGTTTTTTGCTCTATTACAGGGCAAACTTTCTGTAGCCATTTAAAATGAGATGTAACCACTGCATTTTAATCACGATCCAGTAGGGCTGGACAATAATTCAGTATCAATATATTTTGCGATATATATATTTTTTCAATAACGGTGATATGATTTCCGTTATTTCAATATACATTACCAGTGTTTCCCATACATTGATTTATTTGTGGTAGTTGACTTCTTTGAATAAACACGAGCGCTGCACATTTCAAAACAGAAGTGTGGTGTGGGTGTTTTAAATAATGGATTTGGTATTTTCAATAACCCCATGTCCAGCAGCAATTTTTTGTTGTTGTTCTTTTTTTTTCTGTTTTCTGCAGAACTTTTCATATTCTTCATCCTGGCTGAAGCACTTTTGTTTCAGTCTATGAGAATAATCAGCCTATGTTATACTGTAGTTTAGTTAAATAAAATAATATTAATAAAGTGGGTCTGAAAGTCTTGTTTATTTGATGGTGATTTCACATTTCTTATTTGTATGAAGTCTAAATATAAATAAAAGGTGAACATTAATTTATTTGCACCATTTGTTTCTGTAATATTCTATAGTTTTATAGAAGGAGTTTTCATAGACTTAGCAAATCCATTTTTCAGAAGTTTGTATAGACATCTGTTGTGGGCGTTCTAGGCAGTAATTCTGAGGCTTTTTAAAATATTGCTCATATCGAATTACGTTTTATAGACCGAAATTAAGAAATATATTGTGAAATAAATTTGGCCATATTGTCCAGCCTTACGATCCATAGAAAGATTCTACATACATGAGCAGTTTCTGATATAATTTCAAAATCTGAAGCAAAAACAGATTGGTCTAACTTTATCTTTGTGAAATGATGTTACATAAAATATATCTGCAGGAAACAAAAACAGCACATTTGATCGATTGAGAGCGCAAATTCACTCTCTGACAGCAGGTGGTGTTTATGAACAGCAGTGATACAGTGTTTCCCTGGTTACCACTGTAAACAAAGTAGCACTGTGCTTAAAAATACTACTTTAATATGGATAATACAGTGGCAAGATGAAAAGAAAATACCATCTAAGCTTTTCTGAGTTCCCCTCAGAGATATATTAATATACTGTAAACTCCCCCCAATTAAATTTTATGGATTTTTCTTCCAATATTTTGCGCATCGTGAACAGTGAGCTTGCACTTTC
This sequence comes from Labeo rohita, assembly GCF_022985175.1. NCBI lineage: Eukaryota > Metazoa > Chordata > Actinopteri > Cypriniformes > Cyprinidae > Labeo > Labeo rohita. The sequence continues at coordinate 12,222 of NW_026127195.1, read as the reverse complement.
AGTATTTTCTCCTCTTTGCATTCATCTTCAGCATCTCTGGCCTTTGTTAATGTTCCGATTACAGACTTCGTAATATTTCCACACAAATCTCATTTTGGAAAATGCTTACAATACAGATTGTGTGCAAGTCCAGAACAGAGATTGGCTGAAATAAAACAGAAGAGCTGAATTGCGGGTTGGGATCAGAAACTGGCCAGTTACAATTTATGGCAGTTCAAACATTTTCTACTACTAGCATTATTTGTTTCGGGCTTTGCTAAAGGAGAACGCAATTCCTTTTTTTTTTTAATAATAATTTTCCAACATTAGTAACACATTTTCCAGGTTTTCCAGGATGTGTGGGAACCCTGAACACTGCTTTAATAAAAGCAACAGGTCTTTATTACTTATATGTACACTACCGTTCAAAAGTTGGGGTCAGTACATTTTCTTTTTTTTTTTTAATTTTTTTTAAAGAAACTTAATACTTTTATTCACCAAGAATGTATTAAGTTAATAATTAAAAGTTTCTTAAAAGTTTGTAATAAATAATTTACATTGTTATAAAATATTTATATTTTGAATAAACACTGTACTTTTTAAACTTGTTATTCATGAAAGAATCCTGAAAAAAAAAATCACAGGTTCCAAAAAATATTTGGCAGCACAACTGCTGATATTATCCAACATTGATCATTCTAATAATAAATCCGCATATTAGAATGATTTCTGAAGGATCATGTGACACTTAAGACTGGAGTAACAGCTGATAAAAATTCAGCTTTTCATCACAGGAATAAATTCTATTTTAAAGTATGTTAAAATAAAAAACATTATTTCATATTGTAAAAACATTTTGCAATATTACTGTTTTTTTTTCTATATTTTTAATCAAATAAATGCAGCCTTGATGAGCATAAGAGACTTCTTTAAAGACTATTACAAGTCTTACTGACCCCAAACTTTTGAACAGTAGTGTATTTTGTTTTACTGCACTGAAGATTTTTTTTTACGTTTTACAACAACAAAATCCTTGGTGTGAAATTAACACTGCTCAGTGAAGTTAATGAGATGATTAAATGAATTCTTGTGTAGAATCACAACAGCCATGAAGTAACAAACGTTCTGTGTTTATATATTTTATTCCAGCAGAATTACTTCTGTCATGCTGGATGCTTTAGTATTTTCTTCATTAGGATCTCATTATCATGAGAAACTGGAATGGTGTAGTTCTAGCTCAGGCCTTACTATATATTGTTAAAATTTTGGCTGTAAAACACTCTGTTTTATATGTTGTTGATTTACCTTGTTGATTTACCTCTGTCTTTGAGGATTTCTGTTGATCTGTGAGGAGAAAGAAACCAGTGTTACCTATAAGCCATACTGAAGTAAAATACAGATATCTTACCAGAAAATGACTTGGGTAGAAGTTGAATGCACCGTTTTGAATATTACTTGAGTAAAAGTCTTAAAGCATGTGATATTTATTGTACTTGAGTATAAAAAGTATATTTTTTTAAATCTTAAACATACTTAAGTGCTGAAAAGTGAAAGTACAAGTAAATGCAAAATAGAAAAGAAGCAAATAAATAAATATAAAATGTTCATACACAGCTTGAGTAGCAAGATTGTGTTCAGTTTTAACTATTTCTTCCATTTTGTATTTTTGGGTAAGAATAAGAAGCACTTCATCTGGTACTTAGTGTCTTTCATTCCAACATAAGAAAATATTTCTGGAATCTGCATCTGAAATAGCATTTAGATGTATTTACACAGTTTAATGTATCTAAGAGGGGACATGGATGCACTTAAACTGCATTTACAGATGCTTAAATAGGCCATAAAACGTTGAATACTGCTATTTGAAATAATTTAAGACATGAAAAAATAGTTGCAATATGAAATTAAAACTGCCAGTAGGTGGCAGCAAGTGACTATTAATGAGTGAGTAATGACTGAGATTCAACCGATTCAAATGGCTGATTCATTTAGGAACAAAGTATTTGACTCTGTTAATGAGTGAATCACTGAATCATTTTATTAACCAATTCGTTAACCAAAGCTGATTCATTCAATAAGTAAACACCGTCCATTGCTCAGACACAAAACAGTGCTGTGATCTTTGTTTGGAACTATTTTCATTGGCAAAATTGAGCAAAAACAAGCAACATTATGTCTAAAATGTAAGTCACTTATTGCTTTACAGAACTTGTATAAAATGATTATTAAATGCGTTATGGTGATATCTGCAGTAAAAACTGTATTTTTTGTGTAATATAGACTAAGTAAGTATATTAAATTATATAAATATAAAAAGCATACAGAAGCATTTCTGCCATCTACAATTTATAATGTCTGGTATTTTTTTAGTATTTAGTATTATTATTTTGTTACATTACACCACCAAAAGAAACAATGTATAAAGAATGAACTAAATATAAGATACAGATAAATATTAAGTGAGATATTATTCCAGAACATTAGAATGGTGCTAAATCATGTGGGTCCTATTAGAATTACAATGAGGTTGTAACATTACTTTGAGTCTTTACTTAGATGTTAGTATTAGTAATGTCTTTTCATTGTGATGTAAATGTACCATTTCCTGCAGCATTTGGGGCATAAATGGTTACTGGTCCTGTGAAGGTGTTTGCAGTCAGTACAGGAGCATTAACACTTGCACCTGTTTCAGCTTTCATATCAACATTGACTTCAGTCAGGGCATCTCTCATCTGGACTGGAGTATAGTGTACTGAAGGGAAGATTTTAAACAGATTTTTAGACAGATTTACTTGTATTACAACATCATATATAAAGGAATCAGTATTCATATACATGTTAAAGCATTCCATCTAATAATACAAACATTCACACATCTCTGTTCTTCTGATTCTGTTGGTGACGTATTCAATGAACCCATTAACTGGAATACACAAAACCAGCCGCTGTCCATGCTGAATGTGGCATAAAACAATGAGTAAATGACTAAAATAATGCCCCATTCTATTTCTCACAATATTTTTCTCTACAAAAGAGAGGCCTGCTTCTCTTTATGTGCAGCTCATGTTTGATAATAATTGTCTACACACGGATTCATGACCCTAGCTCTGTCTGAGTCTTAATGTTACGTTAAATTTGCTTCACCTTGTTTGTCTCTGTTTCTCTTCTGTCTCTGAGCATTTGTGTTGATTTGTGTTGATGAATAAAGAACACAAAAGAAAGTTACAGATAAATATTAAGTGAGATATTGACCCATAGTACTAAAAAGTGTCTTAACTAGATGTTTTGAACTTCAGACCTTTGTAACAGCAACAGCTACTGTAAAATGTATTACTGTTTTGCAGAGATGTGGACTTGAGTCACATGACTCAAGACTCGACTCGGACTCAAGTCGCAAATTTGAGGACTTGTGATTTGACTTGACATATTAAAGGAAGACTTGTGACTCGACTTAGACTTTGACAACAATGACTCGAGACTTGACTTGAGCCCTGTGACTCTAAAGTCTTTATGGTTTACCTTATATTTAATTGAAAAAAAAAAAAAAAGGTTCTGATCAGTCGGCTGGTTACTGAAGCATACACTCTAAAAAACGCTGGGTTGTTTTTTCAACCCAAATGCTGGGTTGAGACTGCTGGGTAAGAAAGTTGGGTTAATTTAACCCAATTTTGGGTTAAAACTGGTCTTAATTTATAACCCAGCCGTGCTGGGTTAGGAACACGGACTCGAGAGAGAGCACGCACGTCGTGTCCACTGTACGTCAAAAAGTGCGAGAAGCGGCCATTTTCTCAGCGTCTGCAGATGGAAGCGAGTGAAGGATGATTTTCTGTAAGTAAAGATTAAAAATGTGTATTTTGCATGTAATATTTCAGACTTGTTGAGCTTTAAGTCTTCATTGTGCCCGCGCCGGGAGTTAACGGCACAGAAGGCCGCGTGTGAGAGGAGGCGATCGGCTCGGCTTCTTCAGAAGAGAGGGAAAGACGGTATAAGGCAAGTAGAGGTTGTCATTTCTATATTATCATTTTTTTTACTATTGTTAAAAGAATGTTTGCTTTTTTGTATATGTTGAAAGCCAGAGACATAGGACAGCTTCATTGTTTCAGGATTAATGTTATGAGTTATTTTTGAAAATACATGTTTCTGTTGTCTTCTGCCTGTTTACTTCACATTTTGATACAACAACAGTATGGTGACTTGTTCACATTTTATTTAAACCACTGATGTCCGTTTTTTTTGCAGAACTCAAACCAACTTTGGGGCTAACACCACAGACACCTACTTGTGTGAGGAGGCGATTTTCTGAGCTTTAGAAAAGAGGGAAAGGCAATTTAAGTCAAGTTAAGGTAATAATTTAATGTTATCTTTTATTTGATTTATTTATTTGTCTAAGAGTAAAAATCTGTTTTATGTAGATGTTCAAAGCCAGAGACAGGATAGATTCATTATTTTTTGATTGATATGAGCTATTTGTAGAAAATAAATGTTTCCATTGTCTTCTGCCTGTTTACTTAATATTTTGATGCAAAAATAGTATGATTACTTGTTCACATTTTAATTAAATAATTGACGTGCGTGTTTTTCATTGCAGAACTCAGCTCTGGAGTTAATGGTATGGAAGACTGTGTGAGAGGAGGCGATCCCCTCAGCTTCTTCAGAAGAGAGGAAAAGACAGTATAAGGCAAGTAAAGGTCATAATGTCATAATTCCGTATTGTAATTTTTTTGACTAATTTTTTGCTGAAAGCCAGAGACATAGGAGAGTTTCATTGTAATTTTTTTGGACTAGTAGTAAAAGAATGTTTACTTTTTTGTAGATGTTGAAAGCCAGAGACATAGGAGAGTTTCATTCTTTCCGGACTGATGTGAGTTATTTTTGAAAATACATGTTTCTGTTTTCTCCTGCCAGTTTGCTTCACATTTTGATGCAATAACAGTATGATGACTTGTTCACATTTTAATTAAACCACTGGTGTCTGTGTTTTTAATTGCAGAACCTAAACCAACTTTGGAGTTAATGACACAGAATCCTGCTTGTGTGAGGAGGTGATATTCTCAGCTTCTTCATAAGAAAGGGAAAGGTGGTTTAAGGCAAGTAAAGGTCATAATTTCTTTCTTTTTTCTTTTTTTTTTTTTTTTTTTTTTAAGTGTAAAAGAATGTTTTGTGTAGAGGTTAAAAGGCCAGCGACATAAGAGAGCTTCATTCTTTTAAGATTGATGGGAGTTATTTTTTGGAAAATAAATGTTACTGTTGTCTGCTATTGTAGTATTCTAGAGCATTGTGGTAGACAAAGACAATAAACAACCACACAATATGGTTGAAATTATAAAACAGTCTAGTTACCTATCCTTACAGAATTGGATGCACCTCTGTTTGAAAATGGTTACATTTGAACTAAATGTTTTCTTTTTTAAATGTTTTTCTCTTTTAGGCCACTGATGAAGAGCAGGTGGTGACTGGGACGAATGTTGGACAAAGTTGGAAAAGATCTTTACCCCAAACCGATGCAACAGTGGTTTTAAAGGAGGAGGACACCCTGGATAATGTCAAAGATGTTGCACGCCTTTGCTGAGCTGATGGGGCTTCATGGCTACATTAATTATCTTAAAGAGATAATGAAAATTGGCAGTAATGCATTTTCTGTATGCAGTCATGGACTATGAAACAAACCGTAAGTGCATAGTCTGTAAAAACAAAATGTTAAATGCTTGTTCTGTGTTGTTCAGTAGAAATGGAGCTCACACTCATTCATACACATGCTCACAATACTTTACACATTTGCTTGTATTAAATGTTATAATGTCAGTGTTAATGTTGTGGTTTTATTTTTAGTTTGTGTAAAAAAAAAAAAAAAAAAAAAAGAAAGAAAGAAACTATTAACTAATTGTACAATTATTGTAAAGTAGTGTTTTTGTACAGTAGTTTTATACAATATACAAAATTTACCAGACAAAATAGTCAGCAAATGTTCAGTGCTTCATTTATAAACTCTGTACCTGCTAATGCCACTTTTTCTGCATTTCTTTTCACATGCATGTTACTTTTGAATGTTTTCTCTTGTTGTAGTTTTTAATAAACATTTATCTTTTGATAGTCATTCTGTGTGTGTTAAAGTGATTTTTATAATGATCAAGATTTATAGATTTAATGCCTAGCTGAATTTTGGGTTCATTTTAGCCTAGCAGTGTAGTAATTTTAAACCATAAAAAAAGCAACCCAGCATGCTGGGTCAATAATTCAACCCAACTCGCTGGGTCAAAACAACCCAGCGTTGGGTTCGTCCCTTTTTCACCCAGCGCTGGGTTGCCAAAATAACCCAAATTGGGTTGTTTTTAACCCAGCATTTTTTAGAGTGTATGATCACACTGGTATGATTAGCACAGCTTTTGGCTCTGAGCCAAAGACACTAAGTGAGCGCTTCTTAGTGTTTACATCCACATAATGTTTAGGATATTTAATCTTTTAGACATTTAAAATGCACATAATCACTTGAACCACTTATAATAAGAAGAAGATGAAGAAGATATAAGGTATATTGAAACAGCAGTAACCTAATAATAGGCTTAACCTTTCACACATAATTAGATAATCACACTTTTTTTTTTTTCACGTCAAAAGCTTGCATGTAGCCTACATATAAAGTTCACTCTATTCTTCCTGTTTACCAGCCACTCACTTTCATGTCTTTCAGAAGAAACAGAAGCGTGTTGTATATCAGACAGGTTACTACATCGCACATATAGCTCCTAAACCAAGCCATCAACTGTGATCATTATAAACTTGTTTAAAACACAAAATACATTTACTTACATATGTGTTTATCTGAATAGCTACAGTTTTATAATTTTGCATGCCTCATTTCTTAAACACTGATGGTGTGGTGCCAGACATGTTCGGTTTGGCTACTTGTGGCCAAGAGACATTTAACTTGTAAACTCGACATATTAACTCATCCCGTAAAATTATTACAATAATAAAATTTTATTTTGAATGAAGAATAACAAAGACTAAAATAGATTATAACTGATATTGCGCTCGATCGTCTCTGTGACAGCATGACATTTGAATTATTTGTTATTATGAACATTTGTTGTGTGGAATAGCCTATATAAGAACATAAAATAATATAGAACTATAATAAAACACATCCAATCCATCTTTTAAATCTATTCATTGACGGTTTCTTATTTTTTATTTAACATTTGTATATAGCCAGTGGTGTAGTGGTGCCTGAAGTGGGTATACGCTTCATTTATTCCCTGACTCTTCAGTCTGATTTTCCCTGTATTAGAGCCATTTAAACTTACTATTTGAGCGCATTTGTTGACTGGATCCTTGGACTGAGAAGTTTACAGTGGTTCACCGGTTTCAGAAATTTCTAATCGTAAAAACCTGCTTCTTTTTATTTTTAAGGTATTGTTTTAGTTATAATGTACTGATTCAAATCAGTAATCAATAATAATTATTATTTTACCACTCTGTGCACCTCCCCTGACATGCTCTCATGTATGAACAGGCAGCATCTGGGGTGTGGGAGACGGAGCGGACACGGGTGCATCAGGCACAATCATCAAACAAATTTAAAAGTAAGCTACGGTCCTGGCCATATCATCACTGTCTTTACTGGGTGTTTTTAGTAAGTATTTGCATTTATTAACACATGACTGGATGTGGTGGACTGTCATGATTTTGACTAATGCAGGACACTACTGAATGGTGTGCATCAGAGGGGTTTTGAGTGGGTACAGGTCTACGCAAAGCTGACTGATAAAGAAGTGTATACGCCGTATACTGTACTTGCGTATATCCTCCACTACACCCCACTGCTTATAACTATTCTTATATATTCACTTTTCCACTTCATTTCATGCATCTCTTTGCTCAGTAATTAACGTTCTGTATCAACGTATCAGTTTAGGACTTATAAATATTTTGTAAATATTATAAATGATACACATCAATCATGTCAATAAAGCCATGTCTTTTTCTGTAGACCCAATGTTACATCAGTAGGTGGCAATAAATGAGCATCTGTACTACATATTAGCAAGTTATTAAATAACTGTTGATTCATTAAAATCACAGAATCATTAAAAAATTATTCATTCACTTAGGCATATATTCATTCCTCAATGAAACACCACTAATTATTATATCTTTATAATTAAGCTTACTATAAATTTACTGTAGTAATTAATGCAGAGACTAATTTGGACAAACAGCACTATTGGCTTGTTTACGACTTGACGCTTAAAGCGAAGGACTTGCAACTTGACTTGAACTTGCCTGTCTTGACTCGGGACTTGAATGCAAAGACTCAAGACTTACTTGTGACTTGCAAAACAAAGACTTGGTCCCACCTCTGCTGTTTTGACTCTCATCCAGTGTTTCCAGATTCTGCTCTGACGCCATCCTCTGTCAATGACTCGGTCCTGCTGGACAAAGAAGAAAAAGATTTTTCTTATATTACATTAGTACATTTGAAGAAGCTTTTGGCGTTATTTTAATGGTAAATGTCAAGAGTGCATTATTGTATAAGAGGGTGCCAGCACAAATCTCTCAGCTTGCAGCTGGCCTCCTCTCACATAAGGTTCATGGCTCTGCGCTCCCTCAGATATTACATGTGCGCCCTCAAACTTTGTCCTGTGTATGCACGAATAAGTGCTTATTGTATTTATTAAATTATTTAGTGAAGCGGAACCCCCATAGAAAGTATGTGTGTATTATTTGGTAACTAATGTATTTGCAGTCAGTATGTTTCACTTTGCAGTTGGGGGTTGGGCACCCACCGGCTGAAACATAAATTGGGAATTATAATGAATACATTAATTAATTATATGAATTATATGAAATGTATCTCTGAAGGTTCTGACTGTCTTCAGAAAAGATTAAAAGGCATTTTGGTTTCACCTTCGCTCCATGTAATACCTAAAATAGTGTTCTTAATTGCAATGCTGCTTTATACACGGGAAACAGCTGTAATTCTGTTTTTACATATGCCCCATCTAGTGTCATACAGTGAATTTACAGAGACTTACAGTTACATTCAGCTTGTGTGCAGTTTTTGTCTGGGCAAAAAAACAGACCGAATTTGCATGCCCTGCTATAGCCTAAATTTTGACCGGTTGATGAAAAGCAAGCTGAATTCTGGATTCTACACATTTAAACAATTCAGACCAGTTATCTAGATTATTTGTGGAACAGATAAAATACATATAATAATTTATTAAATTAATTATCATTTTGAATTATTTAAAATCCTTATTTAAAGGCTGAAATGTCAGGTTTATCTTTCTATGAAACTTTTTCACAGCTTTATTTGAAAATTTACATTCGATATTTGAACATGCTATTAGTTAAACTGTGTTACTGTGATAATACTGATAAACGTGATAATTTTGGTCACTATAGTCGTGATCAGAAATTTTCATGCCATTACATCCCTAATCTCATATATCCTTGTTTCGGTTTCTTCTATTGAATGACGGATAAAGACTATAGATAACTGGACACTCGAGAGCGCATACACGCAACAGGAAATAAGATCTCATGAGAGGTCGCAGAAACCTTTCCCACTAAACTAGTGATCGATCGATATTGATTTTTTATTAATACCGATACCGATTATTTGCATAATTATGTGCCCGATAACAGATATGCAGAACCGATATTTATTTACTGTTATAAAGTAAATCAGTGACTGAGTAAATTAAGTCCATACTTCACTTTGGTTTTTCATCCTAAAAAGTGTTGAAAATTAGCATATAACAAACAAACATAACAAACAAAGCATCATTGTATTTATCAACGGGCATGTTATATCAGAATTACAAATATTGTTTTCGTCGTTCTATTCTGAAATGCCTGCTGACAGCACCGTTTATCTATGCATTTACATAGAAGTATACTCAAACTGTGATTGCTGGCAAAGATAATACATCATTTCCATAGAGTTGTACATATTTAGAAGTGTATTAGAAAAATAATGGTTATATAGTACATTAATATAATTGAGGGTGTTTAAAACAAGTGAATCTTGTTAAAAGTTACATGTGGTGGCCGTCAGAGCATCAACCCGGTGAGTGAACTTAGAGCCCTGCATTTCACCCCGAGCCCGATAAGCCCCGACTTTTTTACGTCCCTAGGGCCAGGCTTCGGGCCAATATTCACGTCATAGCTCAGACGCGGGCCGGGCTTCGGGTCTGTTTTATGCTTCTTCTTATTTTTATACTTTTGACATCCACAATTTATGGTGACGAAAAAATTCCCCCTGGTGAAAACAACACAAAACTTTCACTTTTGAGACCGGCTCGGAAGGCGTTTAGCGTCTCCATCAGCAGCAGCAGCGAGCGCCTTCAACGCAGGGGGAAGAGATTCGCGTTCAAGTGCACGCAATAGGCTAAAGCTTGTTGCAAAGCAAAAGTAATTACCATGAATGTGTCGACGGGTAAATAGTAAGGAGATTTTTTTAGATTTATTAATAAACTAGTGTTTTGATTTCAGGAAAAAATTGCAGATCCAGACTTGCCATCTTCTCTTTGGACGCGCCTTTAAAAAGCATCATTACAGATTACATAATGAAAGAGTTTTTGTTTTCGATTTGATTTATTTTGTTAAGTAATAATTCTGAGCTTTCTATAGGTATATTTATCATGTCTGTGCAGTTTGTATTCGCTGAGTTTCTGTTTAGTTTTGTGAAGCGTTCCTGTTGAGACAATAGAAAGCGCATAATGATTGTTTTATAAAAGCACCGTTTGCAACGTTTTGTTGATATTGTGAGTACACAAAAATAAAAGTAGACCCTTTACAGTTCCGAATGATGCATTACTCTACCTTTATGAGCTAAAATGACAGAATAATCAAATTGTTTCCACTGAAAGAAATGTGATTAGTGATCGCACTGGCGCCTCCGTGTCCTGTAAGCAGCTTTAGCTTCCACTCTCTGCACAAACCATTGGGTATGTGCCTAATAGCCCACATTTATCCAAGTTTAACATTGAAACTAACATTGCTTTATACTTTAACTCTTTTAGGCCTATATGTATAGATTTTATTTAAGGCAAGGATTATTAAGTGAGTGAGTTCTAGCTATTTCTTATGATGGTTTAAACTTATATGTGACTTCATAAGACTATAATGAACAGACAACAGAGAGAGAATTAAATTCAGCTCCCCTCAGGCGCGTGCAATTCTCAAAACAACCACAAGATGGCGGCGTTTATCGGTAAACCCGATATTACAAAAGTGATAACCTATTTTGGTAAAATGCTTAAATATCGGGAAAAATATCAGGAAATCGATATATCGGTCGATCTCTACACTAAACTATTATAATAATTAGATATTACATTACAATTTGGTAGTAAAACAAAGTCCTGCTTATTTTATTGATGCAAAGATGAGCATGTTTATTTTGTACAACATTTGCAACTGTTTTTTATCACTTAACTAGAAGCACCGCAAATTACTAAACTGTCATCTGTTAGACACTACTGAACAGATATTTAGAAGTTCATTTTAAAATGCAGAGTACTAACAAAAGTAAAAAAGCACTGTAAACACTTAGCTATTTACAAAACTACAAGTGTGTCGCATATAACACAGTAATGAAGAGTTCTACACACACTTGTGCTCAAGTGCAAAGACTGCAAGTGTGGGGATTTGGACAAGCCCTGAGAATCTGTAAGCACTTCCTATTTCATGTTAGTCATAAAGTTAGAAGATTTATCTGTTTTTACCTGCTGCTATGCTGTATTGTTGAGATGAGTTTGTTCATGCAGAATACTGCCCTATAAAGGCAAAAGACCTTAACTCGCTACAGTGTGAAAATGAGAAAAATGACTTTAAAGTTTTTTTTATTTGTCCAGCCAAATTAATTATAGGTAGGACACTGGAAATTTGGCAATTAGATGTTTTAGCAATAAAAATTATTTACATTTGAAAATTGTGAGCTCAAACTTGATTTTTACCCCTATTTCAAAGTTACTGTACTCTGCCTTTGCAGTGTCTGCAAAAAGTGAGAAGTCACACCAAGGCAAAAGGCAGTACCTTCCTCTGTGTACCACTAGAGGGAGCCTGAATACCACGACTGGTACTCGTACCACACTTTGCTATGCTCAGTAATGTAAGCTGCAAACTGTTCATAGCCTACCGATTTTATAATTGATCATGCTACATGTTATGACATTTGATTCCACACGCATCCAACTAGAAGTGACAGCCTGCTGAATAATCTGCATTATAAAA